>NC_090831.1:15227033-15529230 GCF_028021215.1 Eschrichtius robustus
CATACATGTTGTTAACTACCAGACATAAAATTTAAAATAACAATGTTAATGTGTTAAATCTCTAGTGGAAGAGGTGGAATATGCATGATTGGATGAGTGATTTCAGCAAAGATATGAAAACTATAAAAAAGAATCACATGGAAATGCTAGAAATGAGTACACAGTAAGAGAAATTAAGAATGTCTTCATTAGCCTCATCAACAGCCAAGGAAAAAAACATAAAGAGACAAACAAGAGTGAAAAGATAAGAACAGAGGATCTAAGAGGTATGCAAAAAAATCAAATAATTTAATATATGTGTAATTGGATTTCCAGAAGGAGAAGAGAGAAAATACAGAGCAGAAGAAATATTTGAAGAGACAATGGCCAAGAATTTTCCAAAACTAATAACAGATACCAAAACACAGATCCAAGAACCTCAGCTAACCCCAGACAGGATAAATGCCCCAAATAAAAAAGAAAACAAAAACACCTAGACATATGCAAATTGCCAAAACTTAACGACAAAAGAATCTTGATGTTTTCATGAGAAGACTGACTTCTGCCTTCCAAATTTTATACAAGTGCATCTGATTAGCCAAACCTAAATCACATCCAGGATTCTAGAGTTAGCAAGGGAGTCTGAAAAATGTGCTTTTTAACCTTCCAGACTCTGCAGAACCAGAACACACACTAGAAGTATAATGGCATGGATTTTGAGTACCAAATCTGTAAGTCCTCCATGGAATATATATGTAAATAAAGTTTTGCTTTACCACGTGGTTTATTTTTTAATGTACATTATAAATATTTTTAAATGCATAAACATAAACAAATATATAATAATTATATATGGAATTACAATTTGAAAATTACCAATACACTATATATACATATACTAATTTTAGTAGTTATTCAATGATTTGTTTCTAGAAAGTTTACAGCTATTCCTACTGCCATCATCAATATCTGAGAGTATATATTTCCCCACATCTATGGTAACAGTTGGAGATAAGGGTTTTAATTTTTTTCCAGTATGTTTAGAGAAAAGTGATTTATCATTACTTTAATATGCATTTTCATATTACTGTGAAATTTATTATTTTCACGTTTCTTGGTAGTCTGAACTTTAAATTGCCTATTTATATATTTTTTCTTTTTGAGTTATTTATCTTTTCTTTATTAGAGCTCATTTTTAAAATATTGTAGCTATTAATCGTTAAAATGTCATTACATGACTTTTTTATCTTATCTTTGATTTTATTGCCATAAAATTTTAGTATCGAACGCTCAAATGTATCTATACGTTCTTAACAGCTTCTGGGTTTCCAATATTGGTTAAGATCTCCCCTGCCTTAGATTGTACACATAGTCTCTTAGATTGTATTGTAAAACAATTATTATTATAATTATTATTACTACATCTAGAAGGTTTCTTTTAATGGTTAAGAGTGGGATCCAATTTTATTATCTTCTATTTTGATAGCTAGGTGCAATAGCACCATGTATTAAATTACTTGCCTTTTTGCATTTTGTAAAACCACAACTTTAGCCAAGTATTAAAATTATCATGTATACTAGAATCTATTTCTGAATTCTATGACCTGTTCCACTGAGTAATAAGTCAGTCCATAGCTATACCAATATCATATTTGTTTTCCCAGTCTCTTTGTACTGAGTTCTGATAGCCTGAGAAACAAGTCTCCCCCTTTGTTATTCTTCGTTTTTATAATTGTCATGGCTATACTATATGAACTTTTTTCCACATAAAACTTAAGGTAACTTAATCCAATTCCAACAAGAAACTATTAGAATTTTAATGAAATTTTAAGTACATTTTATATTGCTTGGAGAGATTAACATTTCTGTGATGGCAATTCTACCAATCCAAGAATATATCCATATGCTCAAATCTTTTTTTAAAATTAACTAATTAATTAATTTATTAATTTATTTATTTTTGGCTGCACTGGGTCTCCATTGCTGCACATGGGCTTTCTTTAGTTGTGCTGAGCAGGGGGGCTACTCTTTGTTGCGATATGTGGGCTTCTTGCTGCTGTAGCTTCTCTTGTTGCAGAGCATGGGCTCTAGGTGCACAGGCTTCAGTAGTTGTGGCACGCGGGCTCAGTAGTTGTGGCTCATGGGCTCTAGAGCGCAGGCTCAGTAGTTGTGGCGCACAGGCTTGGTTGCTCCGCGACACGTGGGATCTTCCCGGACCAGGGCTTGAACCCATGTCCCCTGCATTGGCAGGCAGATTCTTAACCACTGCGCCACCAGGGAAGCCCAAAAATGTTTTTTAAAAATGTTTATTTATTTGGCTGCACTGGGTCTTTAGTTGCGGTATGCAGGATCTTCGTTGTGGCGTGCTGGATCTTTAGTTGTGGTGTGCGGGATCTTTGGTTGCAGCATGCGGGATCCTTTTTTTTTTTTAGTTGCGGTGTGCAGGCTGTTAGTTGCAGCATGTGGGATCTAGTTCCCTGACCAGGGATCGAACTTCAGGCCCCCTGCATTGGGAGTGCAGAGTCTTAACCGCTGGACCACCAGGGAAGTTCTGTATGCTCAAATCTTGACATGTCTTTTACTAAGATACTACGGTTTTCTGCATATAGACCTTGTGACTTTTTATTATATTTATTTTTAATATTTTTATAGATTATTTCTATTATAAATGGAATATTTCTCCCTGGTTTCATTTTTAGGTGCTAATTGCTAAAACAGAGTAAACCTACCGATACTTATATACTTAGCTTCCATTTAGCTACTTTGTTAAATACTCTTACAGATCTTTTTTTTTTCCTCTTGTAACTAAATGTCCTTGAATTTTCTAGTTGTATAATCATATTATTTGCAAAATTGATAGTTTTACCATTTTATTTCAAATAATCAAACCAATTATTTAAATTTTATGTTACTATATTCACTACCCCTGACTAGATCCTGATTTTTAAATAAAATAGTTTTAGGTTTTGCTCTTTGGGGTAATAGTTGCTACTGGGTTTTTTTGTAAAGAATTAACCATATTTAAGTCTTTTCTTGCATTCTAATTTTACTCAGAATTTCTATAAGAAATGACTTTAATCTGAATCATATTTTCACCATCGGTTGTTATATTCATATGATTTTTCCCTTTTAATCTGTTAACATAGTAAAATATATTGATAAAATCTAGCAATGTATCAAAAAAATAGTAAATGCAAATTAAGTAGGATTTATTGTAGGACTATAAAGGTGGGTTCCATGTTAAAAAACCTATTTTTTAATATTTGGTGCAATTTATGCATCTATGTCTATATTGATAAATAAGATCAATCTATATCGTTTTTTGATACTGTCTTTCTCAGGTTTTAGTTTTAAAGTTATCCTGGGTTCATAAAATTATTTGGAGAATTTTCCAGTTTTATGTTGGCCTGGAACAACACATATTTAAAAATTACATAACAAAGTTCAAAAGCAAGAAAGGAAAAATTTTAGGTGCCTGAACTAAGAATGGAAACACAAAGTTAGAGTGATGAGTAGGAGTTTAAGCTAGAACTGAGTTTCCTACATAAAAGTGGGATTCATGCTTGGCCATCTTTTTCAAGTGCTAAGGCTTGAGAATACCTTCAAACCTGTAGAACAACCTCTGCTGGAGAGGTACTCAGTCAAAAATTAGAAACTACATTTGGAATCAAATCACCATGAGGGAGATTCAATAAATACAACAAACAGGAGAATGAACAATTGAAAACTAAAACTGAAAAATACAGTAATTGAAATTTAAAAATTCAGTAGAATAATTAAATAGTAGATGAGACCAGTTAAAGAGAATTGATACACTGGAAGATTGATCAATAGAAAATATAAAAAAGACATAAATAAATACAAATAATAGGATAAGAGGCATCAATTCAGGTCTAAAAGGAGTTTCATGGGGAAAGAATAGAAAGAATGCTATACCCTTTATACAAAAGGTTAATTAAGGAGAAATTTCCAGAATAAAGACATGAATTTTCAGAATAAAAGATCTTGCTGGGTTTCAAATGACAAGTTAAAACAAATCACAAGTGGATAAATCATATTAAAGCAAAACTGACCTTCAGAGATTAAAAATAATTTTAAAACAATTTTTTTAAATTAATTAATTTATTTTATTTTTGGCTGCGTTGGGTCTTTGTTGCTGCACGCGGGCTTTCTCTAGTTGTGGTGAGTGGGGGCTACTCTCCGTTGCGGTGCGCGGGCTTCTCATTACGGTGGCTTCTCTTGTTGTGGAGCACGGGCTCTAGGCACACGGGCTTCAGGAGTTGTGGCTCCCAGGCTCTAGAGTGCAGGCTCAGTAGTTGTGGCGCACGGGCTTAGTTGCTCCGCGGCACGTGGGATCTTCCCGGACCAGGGCTCGAACCCGTGTCCCCTGCATTGGCAGGTGGATTCTTAACCACTGCGCCACCAGGGAAGCCCTAAAACAATTTTTGATACATGGTATACTGTCTCCATATATCATGTCCTCATCCTTTACATATACCTCTTCCATCAACTACTTCATTCCTTCCTTGCCTTTCTCTCACCTCAGAACTCTGCTTCCACAACACAGTTTCATTCTACATCCCAAAAGATATGGGTGACCTCGTTTCACAAGCACACCTAGAAACTACTGTTCTTCCTTTTTTTTTTTTTTTTTTTGTAAAAATCCATTCTCTGAGATTTTGGCCTCTTATTATAGCACACTTTCTACCTGTCATCGTTGTCATTTATTTTCCTGGTTGTTATTTATCATTAATTTACAAAGATTTGTGGACAGGAAGTTCAGTGAAATGGAAAATTTCCATAACTCTGAAAAATAGTCTCTTAAGATGTTCTAGTGTGATGGTCAACTGACTTTAGTCTGTTTCAGTCACAATCTGGTCCTCTGTCACTTACCCCATATTGCTCTATATTTTGAAACAGCAGCTAATTCAGTAGTACATACCAGACTACATAATCTGTTATATAAATTATCTTGCTAACATTTTCAATTACCTCACTTACTAATCCTTCCTTTGTCCTCCAGAAACTATACCTTAGATCAGCACAACTGTCTACAATTGGTAGTTATATACCTAGACTACTGGCTCTACCTGGTTAAAAATACAGATTAGTGACCAATTCAGGGTATCTATGGTCATCTGGGGTCTCGATATTGTCTGCCATTTCTTCCACACTTCTCCAGTTAACTCTCTCTTCTCATACTCACAATAATTATTTTATACCCTCACCATCAAGTTTTTTACTCATTATGGCTCTATGTTTATCCATTACTTCATAGGAAATAAGACACTCAGTTGAGCTGACTATATGAAATGTTCTTCACATGGAAGAACAACACATTGAAAACTAAAATGTAAAAGAAACTGGAAAAAAATTTTAATATTCATAATAGGCAATTGCTTATTTGTAATATAAAGGAAACAGACATAAATAAGAAAAAGATAAACATTACTGTTTAAAAACAGACGAGGAACATGAGCATTCATAAGACTGGCTGGATAAGATGTCATTTTTTCATCCATCAGTCTACCCAACACTGGGAATGGGAGGAACCTGCTTGACGAGCATGCAAGAAAATTGCTGTTATCTTCAGGAGGTGGGAATTGACAGGCTATACCAGGCAGTTATACCAATTTAGATACATATTACCAGAATTTTAAATTTTGATTCCACTTTTTGGAACCCATCCAAATTTTGGAATTGACTTTTTCTCCTATCGTTATAGGAAAAAGTAGAGATAGAATATACAGCTAAAGACTGAAGTTTGAGTGACAACTATTTATAGGGTCTGAGATAAATGAAATGAGCCAGTCAAGAGAGAAGAGAGACTTTCAGGGAGGTAGGTGGGAACCTAGAAGGTGCAATATCAAGAAAATCAGAGAGGAAATGAAATTCCATCAGGACATCAACAGTATCAACTTCCACAGAGAATCAATTTTCAAATGCATGAAACGGGCCAACCCATTTGAAAGCTGATATTGGAATACAGTAGAGAACTTGTTCAACACAATATCATTTTTGGAAGCTGTAAAATGCACCTGTTGCTCAGAAACTGGTTAAACCTCCATGAGGAGTAAATACACATACATGTTCACTGTTGTGGCCTTTTTGAAGTCTCTTGTATTCAAGTCAAAACCAAAAGAGACATAGATCTAGAGTTTGAATCCCAGTCTTTTCACTAGGCAGTGTTACATTGTTATTTTGCTCTAGGCCATCAAAATAAAAACTATTCAGGAAGTCAGCCGCTGCTATAAAAGTCATCTGGAAAGTCCAGGGAAGGGCCCTGAGCTGCTGCTGGGAAAGGGAAATTGTCCTCTGGCCCGTGAGCTGGCGTGTTTGTCTGCTGAGTGGCTTCAGCGGTTTCATCTGTTGCTGAAAGAGCCAAGAGAAAGGGATAAAACGGGGCTGTAATCCACACCACAATGAGCGGGACCAGTAGCCAAGTGTTTTGTTTGTGTGCTGCCTCTTCTGGCACACCGAATTGCTGCACAGATTGCATGGGCTTTTAATCATCATTTAAACAGAAGTGATCCAACCTTGGCATTCGTTGGGTTTTTATACAGCTTACTGATGACCCAAAGGCGCTAGCACATACAACTCCAAGTTATGATTTTTCAAAGCATAGTGATATCATGATATGAAGGGTAAATGCCTGCCGTATTCTTATATTCAGTGCACATTCTTTGGGTGTTCACAGAGAGAAAAGACTAGATAGGAAACCTAGAAACTGATTTTCGCTTTCTGTCAGACAATCTCTGATTAAACACTAATTCCATTTCAAATCTTGAAAATAGGTTTGAGGCAGATTACCTTTTGGATCTCAGAAATTCAGATTGTTAGTTCATCATTGCGTGTTGAAATATCTCTCTTATCTTTTAAGTCCTTTTTCCTTGATTCTGAAATGCTGAGGGAGAAAGCCAAAACATAAATTATAAGAAGAGTCCATTAAGGATATCAAACTGATAAGCAAAGATGAAAAAAGAGCAAAACTCAATCTTTATGGAAATCTTGAAAGGAAATATGAAGTTTTCTATTTAATAAGAGAAAAGTGTCCCAGGTCTTCTGGATGAAAATAGGAACCCAAACCCTTAATTCTTTATTGACTTAGCAACTATGCTCATAGGAATTTGTCCTAAGGATATAATAAGACAAGGGTTTAAATATATAAGTATAAGGATAATTGTTGTAATATAGCTTATTCTGCAAAGTTTTAAATAGCTGAAATGTTCAACAGTGACTGAATTGTATTCCATTCTACAGATGTTGATTTAATCAGTCCTTTAAATGTTGTGGAAGCATATTTGACATGGGAACATGTTATATGGTCTTTTTTCTTGCTAACATTTTAATATGAAAAATTTTCAAACATACAGAAAAGTTGAACAAACTGTACAGAGAACACACATATAACTACTACCTGGATGCTATAATTAACACTTTACTATGCTTGCTTTATAATTCATCTATCCATCTATGCATCCCTGTTTCCAACTGTCTTTTTTTAATGCATTTCAAAGTAAGATGCAGACATTAGTTCAGTTCCCCCTAAATACTTTAGCATGCATATTATTAACTAGAGTTCTCTATTTGTTGTTCTTGTCTTAGGTAAATTTACGTACAATGAAATGTACATAATCCTAAGTGGACCATTAGATGAGTTTTGACACATGCATGCACCTGTGTAACCCAAACCCCTATCAAGAAATAGAACGTTATAGGGACTTCCCCAGCGGTCCAGTGGTTAACACTGCGTGCTTCCACTACAGGGGGCATGGGTTCGATCCCTGGTCGGGGAACCAAGATCCCACATACTGCGAGGCGCAGCCAAAAAAAAAAAAAAGAAATAGAACATTACAGCCACTCCATCTTACCCCTTCCTCATTTCCTGCAAGTTTTGTCAAGGCAACCACTTTTCTGATTTTTTTTCACCACAGATGAGCTTTGCCTGATCTAAAAACTTCTTATGAATGAACTCATAACAATAAGTACTTTTTTGGTTAAAGCTTCTTTCACTCAGCATTATTTTTTGAGATTCATCTATATTTTTATGTGTATACATGGTTCACTCCTTTTTATTGCTGAATACTCTTCCATTGTATAAATGTACCATAGTTTATCTCTTCTCATGTTTATGATCACCTGGGCTAGGAAACATGTAATGTGCTCTTAAATGAAAAAAAAAAAAAAAAAAAACAGACCACAAAACAAGATAGTTCATATGGTTTCATATTTGTAAAAAACATAGTCAAATATATATATATATATGTCACTGAGACATATTACAGTTTGGATCTCTGAGATTCATGTTATTGGTTTTATATATATATATATAAAACCACTTTTAATATATATACATAAACACTTTATACATAAACCCTTTATATATATGTAAATGCTTTATATACACACACATATATAAATACTAAATATAAACACTAAATACTGTCTACATAGAAAGCTATCTAAGGGGATAATCACCAACACTCTTAACAGTGTGTCCCATCTGTGGTAGAATTTGGGTGATTAATTTTTTATGCTTACATAGTTTCTGGTTCTTATATAATCAACATTCAAGAACTAAAAATTTACCGCTTTTTATTATTAGACTGCATGTGATGGGACTGTAAGGAGCTGAGATTGAAAAGAAAACATTGAGCTATAACATGAGTCTCCTTCCCTGAAATCAAAGGGAAGAACAGAAATGAAACTGCTTGGCTGGAAGAGCCGGGACATGATCGTCTCCCCACAGAGATCGGTTACGGAGAGGTTTGGTTACTGTAAAGTGACCAAAGTGCCATCTGTGGAGAAACAGCCTGCGAAAAACTCCTCTCTAAACAAAGACTCAGACTGGAGTCCTGTCCCTGGATTAGAAAGCCACCTCGTAAAATTCCCCCAAAGTTATTTTTTCTCTACTTTATGAAGATTGTGAATTAACCTTTTATTGTTTCCTAAGGAGAACAGACAGGGTAAAGAAAAAAGTGGAACGTTTTACTAAAGGCAATTGAGAATAAAGAGTGCCGAGAGAGGCACTCAAATATATATAAACCTGAGTTTATGTGAAAGGATAACTAACTAAACGCATCACCTCATATCATCTTTAAAGTCACATGAAATATACTGGGTAAATTTTTGTTTCACTGGAATAGTTAAGTGACATTACTTCGCAAAACTCACGAAAAGTGGTAGCTCAGAACCCTTGTGGCTTTATTCATAAACCAAAACTCTCCCTGCTGTGTCTGTTGACGACCTTCAACAGTTGTTGTATTTAAAACATTTTTTAAAGTTATATCTTAATTCTAGGCCTGGTGAGATGTGTCATTAAAACCAAAAGGCAAAAGGATTATTCTAAATAGACAACTACCTCAGTGGTGTTCAGGAGGATCCCGAGAGGAGAAAGAACGTCTCACCTTCTGTGCTCAAGCCTTCCTGAGGAGCCCAGGTCGTTCAGTTCCCCGTTCTTGGAAAACGGGACTGGAGACTGAAGAGCCAGCCCTGATTTTTCTCTCCTTTTTCTTACACAGAAGGGAAGTGATTCAATAGCACAGGATTATTGGTGAGGCAGGAACAGAACCCAGACTTTCCCACTTTTCATATGAGAGTCAAGCTATTGGACGAGGCTTAGGCAGGGCCATCTGAGGGCCAGCAGACACCTCGGTTCCATGGGTACCACAGGTCTCCCTCCACATTTATCCCTGGTTGTGCAAAAATGGTCCAGTGAGGTCCCTTACAGATCCACTGGTGTGAGAGCCTCAGAAAACAGCCCTTGCAGCCACAAGAGGACCAAGCGATCCTGTAGTTCCATGGGCCGAGTAGAAAGATCACTTGGCAGGGTAGGCAGAGCCCTGGATGCAGAGTCAGATGACTTTGAATCCTGACCCCACCCAACAAGTCAGGGCTCTTAAACTCTCTTAGTTTCCTAATACGGGTGGAAAATGTATCAAATAAAATATTTATCATGTTAAAGCACTTGATTTAATATCCCCAATTGAAATAATGAACTTGGATTTTTTTTTATTAAGCACTCATTTGTTTAATGCTGTGCTAGGTATTGATGACTGTATAAAGACAATTTAATAATTTAATGATTGGAAATCTAGACTTCAGAGTTAGATTATTTTAGTTTGAATCCCTGCTCCACCATGGATTATTGGCAAGAGATTGGGAGGTTATCTAACCTCTCTGCTCAGTTTTCTCCTCTGTAAAATGAGAATGATAAAAGTACCTTCCTCATAGGGTTATTATGAGCATTAAATGACTTAATATATGTAAAGCATGTAGAACAGCTCCTGGCCCATAATAAGTGCTATATTTTTGGCTATTATTAGGCACTGTATCTTACTGACAAAAATAATAACAGAGGTGAGAATAACAATGTATTCCAGTGTTATTTTGATGGCAGTATAGGTACAAAGGAAGAGTGGCCAATTTGTATATGAGCTAGAAAGTTTATACTAACTTATTTGAAATCAGAATTAATCCACCAGCCAAGAATAGCTATATATTACCACCCAAAGAACTGTAAGGAAGCTATTAATCTGTTCTGGCTTTCTAGGTCTGGGCTGATGCAGTGTCCTGTGGTAGAATATGATTGGCTAAGGCCATGGATCCCTTTGACCCTATTAGTCAGTACAAGTAGCAGCTTGAGGGCAGTGGCCCGGGGAGGGGTCACAGGCTCTCAGCTCCTCATGGTTAACTCAGGGGCCAACTTCTCCAGCCCAATCCGGCTGTCTGTATAATCCTCACTCTTCTCAGAAGCACAGCAATCTGTGCTGACCTTTTCCATTGCACCTCCTTATCCTTTTCCCCAGATTTATTTCTCCCGGGGGAGAGATTAGGAAGAATAAAAGAATTGCACAACTTTTCCCATTTCTGCCTTCGCTAAAATTATACTGATGTACTGGCCACAAAACACCAGCAACTCAAAAACGGGAGTCTGCCAGGAGTTGTTGCTGGGATAGAGAACACACACTAGGACCAGTTGGAAAGTCAGGGCAAGAATAAGGCAAACCAGAGTCGGAGACCAGCTGTCAGTATGGAAATTGCTAAGAGCTGACTAGGAATGAATACCTGAAAGCAGAGACAAGAAAGAAAGAAAGGAAGGGAGGGAGGGAGGGAGGGAGGGAGGGAGGGAGGGAGGAAGGAAGGAAAAAGAAGGAACCAGCAGAGGCAAAAGGTGGCAGTGGAAGAATTATAGAATTATTTCTAGGTAATATTTTAAGAAATAGAATCATCTTTTTAAAAAATAGAATCAGGCTACATTCACAGTTATCCTGTGGGACTTCCTAAAGATACCAATTAACTGGGTTTGACAGAAAATTTTTTTTCACGCTATTTACTTTGGGAAAGAAAGTTATAGACTCCCAAGAAAGAATTAAAGACATGCTAGTATTCTCAAGGGAGAGAGAAATGCTCAGGTTGGTTGGTTGGTTGGTTTTACCTAAATGCAATTAACTGCTTATAGCAAAGACAATCCATGTAGAGAAACCCAAAGAACCATGAGGTTGAGTCAAGCAGCACGGTGAGGTGGTGGGTGTCTGGAGCCAGGATAAAAGACCCTCGTAGATGGAGGGTAGAGCTTCATCTTTCTCTTGTCTCAGGTGGACACCTGGAGCTTGTTCTCTTTAGTACCACCCATGTACAGTCACAGAGGTGTTCCCCTTCCAACCTCGTCCATTCTTGATGTCAAGGATCCAATCTCTTTTTAAAAAAGCCTTACGGCTATCTTGGGCCATTGGAAAGAGGGAAGTTCTGCTGAGGACAGTTCAGATAGGACTGTGCCGTCTTGGGGCACAGACGTTCTTCCTGCCAAATGATCAACAGGTGATAGGCGGACATCTCCAGATGGGAGCTTTCCCTGTATGATAACCAGCAGAACAACCAAGGTACTCCTCTAGAGAGGTGTGCAGAGCTGTCCCAAATGCAGTGGACTCTGCAATTATTGCCTCAGCTCAAGACAGAGGCCAGGCCAGCTCCCAACTCGTGAGTATCTGGTCCCCTTCATGTGCATCCCCTGAGCAGGGCTGCACTGTCCTCCTCCCAGGTCATGCTTCCCCCCTATTCCAGCCCATCTTCCCTCATGGGGTGATAGTGGTCTTGTTTTTCATCTTTTCCCCTTCTAAGCTCTGACTAATGTCACAAACTTTATTCTTGATTCCTTCAGGACTTAGTTATTTTTACTCTCAAAGTTCATGTTGACAGTGTTCTTTGGGAAAACAAAACAAAACAAAATCTTGATTTCTTTGCCATTTTTCGGGCCAGCTGACTGACACTTGTGCTTTTTTTAAAATTTATTTTATTTATTTATTTTTGGCTGCGTTGGGTCTTTGTTGCTGCGCGCGGGCTTCTCATTGTGGTGGCTTCTCTTGTTGCAGAGCACGGGCTCTAGGCACACGGGCTTCAGTAGTTGTGGCTCGCGGGCTCTAGAGCGCAGGCTCAGTAGTTGTGGCACACTGGCTTAGTTGCTCCGCAGCATGTGATATCTTCCTGGGCCAGGGCTCGAACCCATGTCCCCTGCATTGGCAGGCGGATTCTTAACCACTGCACCACCAGGGAAACCCCTGACCTTGTGCTTGATCTTCATTTCTGTTCTCCAACTCTATGCCCACATTTCCCCCTCCCCCCACCACCCACAAAGCCGACCTCCAGATATATCAGAACATGTGCTGCCTTTGGTCTTTTTCACACAGCTCACTTTGCACACATATACTGAGATCAAGAGACCTTCAAGCAGGAACCTGATAAAAACGACCTCCCATCAGAAGTTCAGGCATGGCCTCCCTAGAAAATAGCTCCTGGGGCAGACAACCATGTAAGGTTCAAGGAAGTTACATATGTTTAAAATTCAATTTTTTGAATTTATAACAAATTCAACAAACAAATATAACATACCCATGTGTTTCAACCTCTATCTCAATTATCCTGTGTCTTTGCCCTCTTTAGTTCCAACCCTAATTCAAAAGAAGTAAGACAGATTCTCCTACAAGAAATCCCCAAACTGCCATGGCACTCCAAATTTTTGATAGAGTCAACATTTGACGATTTAGAGAATTTAAGAAGTAGAGAATGACAGCACTATTCACAATAGACAAAACATGGAAACAACCTAAGTGTCCATCAACAATTGAATGGATAAAGAAGATGTGGTACATATATACAATGGAATGCTACTCAGCCGTAAAAAAGAACGAAATAATGCCATTTGCAGCAACATGGATGCAACTAGAAATTATACTAAGTGAAGTAAGTCAGAAAGAGAAAGACACATACCATATGATATCACTTATATGTGGAATCTAAAATATGGCACAAATGAACCTATCTACAAAACAGAAACAGACACAGACATAGAGAACAGACTTGTGGTTGCCAAGGGGGAAGGGGTGGGGGAGGGAAGGACTGGGAGTTTGGGATTAGCACGTGTAAACTATTTTATATAGAATGGATAAACAACAAGGTCCTACTGTATAGCACAGGGAACTATATTCAATATCCTGTGATAAACCATAATGGAAAAGAATATAAAAAAATAATATCTATATGTGTATAACTGAGTCACTTTGCTGTACAGCAGAAATTAACACAACATTGTAAATCAACTATACTTCAATTAAAAAAAAAGAAGTAGAGAGTGAGATGAAAGAGTAAACAAGGAGACTTCAAAAGGGCTTGTTCCTACTTAGACGATGAGCGAACAGAATTAGAAGTCCACACATTAGCCATCTCAGATCCACGCTGGAGTGAGTGTGAACGTAGGGAGCAGAGTAAAAAGAATCCTTCCAGCTTTCAAGCCATGGCCTCTCTCTTACTCCTCATTCTCTCTTTTATCAGCCTAAGTGTCCTCAATGACTTCCTTCATGTAGGCAATTAAGAGTCTTACCAGTTCCTTCTTCATGTCCCTGTGGAAAGCAAGTTACAACTAGCAGAACTTGGAGGCCCTGACACTGGCCTATCCACTGAGAAACTGAGCAGGGTCAAAAGTTCTTTAATTCCTCACATCTAGGGCCTATGCAAATACTTCAAGTCCCAGCTTTATTTTGTAAACTTTCACTTTTGGAGAATATTTTTAAAGGACTCGATTGCTGTAGATGATTATGGTTTGGTTCATGTCTGGGAGGAAATTTCTGCCCAGGTCATTGCTCTAACTGCTGTGGGGTACAGCTGGAAGCCTCAGTCAGGAAGAGCCTGAAAGCCCTTGTTTTCTTTTTGGTCCACCCCAAGGACCGTTTAGAAATGTAGTGGTTGTGATTTGTCAAATCATTTTGGAAACATTTTTTTAAAATTTTAGCTTAGCATTAAATGCACTGCATATGGGAAACCCTGATCTGTGAGCTCAATGGATATATGCTTTTCCAAAAGAAGTGGGAAAAATTCATTAGCACATACCTCCTTTTGATGTTGACCCAATCTGGGCATGGTATAACACATCCTATATTTAGACCAGTTATGTTTATACAAGCTACTGACCATTTACTGAGTTCATTTACTCAGCTAATAGCAGAGTCCAGATTCAAGTGAGGGCCCTTGTTTCAATACATTAAACACTAAGGTTACAATGCGTTTACATTCCCCTTATAAACTAATCTGAAGGTATTTCTTAAGCAAACATTTGAAGTTTCATATTTGTAAATTAAGATGTACCTAGAAAAGGAGTGAAACATAACATCATAAAAGCATTCCTAGGGGACTTCTCTGGTGGTCCAGTGGTAAAGAATCCACCTTGCTAGGCAGGGGATGCAGGTTCAATCCCTGGTCAGGGGACTAAGGTCCCACATGCTGCACCGGTGCAACCAATAAGTAAGTAAGTAAATAAATAAATGAAAAAAATTGTTTCTAGAATTTTGGAATGGAAGGGAATCTTCTAAATAAAGAAATTGAACCCTAAAAAGAGGTTAGACTAAAGTAATATGTTCAGCAACATCATAGGTATCAAACAATAGAATGCATTCTGATTTCTATTTTTTCCTCTTTAAATTATGAAATATTTTGAACACATAGAAAAGAATGGAGAAGAACATGGTTCAAAATTCTTGATATAAAGTTTTAGCATATTTTAATCAACAACTATTTAATCTGTATTTTAAAGCCCTGTACACTCCTCACTGATCCTATTTCTCTGTCGCCTTCCTCATTTGCTGTTCACATTTCCATGTTTTAATGTTTTTAAATCATATTTTATTACCCCTGTGTATATGTGTAATATATTTCATGCATTTAAAATTTTTTTCTGTTTGTAATTTTTATCTTCATATTTTCTGCAATGTTGGAATTCTATATGATGAAGAATATAAAAAATAATGCTGAAGAACAGCCACAGACTAGAAAATATTTGCTAAAGATACATCTGACGAAGGACTGTTATTCAAAATATACAAAGAACTCTTAAAACTCAACAATAAAGAAAACAACTTGATTTGAAAATGGGCCAAAGACATCTATGGACGCCTCACCAAAGAATATGTACAGATGGCAAATAAGCACATGAAAAGATGCTCTACATCATATGTCATCAGGCAAATGCAAATTAAAACAACAATGAGATACCACTGCACAGTTGCACACCATGGGCAATATCCAGAACACTGACATCACCACATGCTGGTGAGGATGTGGAGCAACAGGAATTCTCATTCATTGCTGGTGGGAATGCCAAATTGTATAGCCACTGTGCAAGACAGTTTGGTGGTTTTTTATAAAACTAAACATACTCCTACCATAGGCTCCAATAATCGCACTTCTTGGTATTTACCCAAAGGAGTTGAAAACTTACGTACACACAAAAACCTGCACGTAGATGTTTATGGAAGCTTGATTTATGATTGTCAAAACTGGAGAACAATCAAGCTGTCCTTCTGTGGGTCAATGAATAAATAAATGTACATTCAGACAATGGAATATTATTCAGCACTAAAAAGAAATGCACTATCAAGCTATGAAAAGATATGGAGGAACCTTAAATGAATATTATTAAGTGAAAGAGGCCAATCTGAAAAGGCTACATACTGTATTATTCCAACTATATGACATGCTGGAAAAGGCAAAACTATGGAGACAGTAAGTAAAAAGATCAGTGGTTGCCAGGGCTTGGGGGGTGAGAGGATGCACAGGCAGAGCACAGGAGATTTTTAGGGCAGTGAAAATATTCTGTATCGTACATCGTGGATACATGTCATTATACATTTGTCCAAATCTGTAGAATGTAAAACACCAAGAGTGAACCATAATGTAAACTATGGACTTTGGGTGATTATAATGTGTCAGTGTAGGCTCATCAATTGTAACAAATGGACCAGTTTGGTGGGGAATGCTGATAATGGGAGAGGCTATCCATGTGGAGGGGCAAACAGTATATGGAAACCTCTGTACCTTTCCCTCAATTTTGCTGTGAACCTAAAACTGCTCTAAAAATATAAAGTCTTCATTTTTAAAAAGTTAAGTCTGATTAGCAAAAAGAAAATACTGATAATCATACTGATATTATATATTTATATTGAAGTATTAATGATGTATAAATCACTTATCACTTTTATTTTCTGGCATGAGCTACTAGGTAGATAAGATATAAGACATGATCCCAAGATAATGAGATTTCCAAAAAGTGAATATGAACATCAACATTTAAGAGATGGATGGAACAGCCTACAAAAAAGAACAGAAGCGCAGAAGGAGAATGGAAGAATGTGATGTTATCATAGAGCGTCATCAAAGTATTGGAGTAGTTAACAGTGTCAAAAGTGGCAGACACTATATTAGGGACTATTACGAGTACATTGAGTTTTCACACAGGAAGGAATGAAGGGAACTGAAGAATGAATTTTACCACAAGACATGCAAACATTCAACCCTTTGCTCAGCCCACAGACGCAAAGACACACAATTAAGTTCTTTCAATTAGGGAAAGTTATGTGAGAGTATCTAGAGTAAAAGAATTTCAGATTTTATAATTCTTCACATGAAGAATAATCCCTATAAAATGGTTCAGAGTACAATTTTTTTCTTGATTCTATTTCATCTATAAGAATATCACTTTAAAACATTGTTTATCAAAACTGACACTGTAAAATCCTCACCCACTAATGTTATGTTGCCTTCTCCAAAAGAAACTTAAGAATTTGGGTTTGGAGCCATTTGGAATGCCCTCATCAGCACTTATTAGCTGTGTAACATTGGCCAAATTATTTAACCACGATGAGCTTCAGTTTCGTCTTTCTTAAGTGGAAGTGATTGGGTTTTTTGAGGATAAGTTAGATACTGCATGTGGTAAGTGCTTAACGAGTTGCAATAATGCTAAGGCTCTCGTAACATATTTTAAGATACTCTTCCTCTCAAGTCTTTTGTCTTTGAAAAGTACTTTGTAACTTATTCTCTGATTTACTTGCATTTATTTATAACTGCTATTAGTATAAACAATGTGATATTCCTTGACAAAATTGAGCCCCTGCCCTTCATAGAACTTTTAAATTTTTAATCCTCACCTCTGAGTGGTATATTGCTCTAATAACATGCTACATTAAGTAACTGAAGGACAAAATCATGATAATCTCAACAGACGCAGAAAATGTACATAATAAAATTCGACATTCATTTATGATGAAAAAAACCCAAATACTCTTAGCAAACCAGGTTAGAACAGATATTCAATAATCTAATAATGAATATCTACAACAAACAAAACAACAGAACTTCAGCAAATACACTTAATGATGAAATAATGAAATTGTTTTCTTTGGAATTGGGAAAAGGCAAGGATGTTATCACTCCTATTCAACAATTGCTCAAGTTCGTAGTAATACAGCAAGGCAACAAAAAACACATGAAAGCCATAAGGTTTAGAAATGAAAAAATAAAAGTAAACTTCTATTTGCAGATACTACGATTATATATAAAATATTTTAAAATAATTTACATTTAAATCATGAGACTTAAAGAATGTTTTGCAAGACTGCTGTACATGAAATCAATATTTAAAAATCAGTTCATTTCTATATATTGAAAAGTGTTAGGAAATGAAATTTAGTGTATGCTCTTATAATAGCATCATAGTGTTAAACACCTAGGAATAAATCTAAATAAAATTCTGCTAGACTGCTATACAAAAAACTGCAAACACTAAGAGAAATTAAAGAAAATCTAAATCGTGTTATACAATATGAATGGATTGGAAAACTCAGTCTTATACCAATTGTCAATGAAATCCTGCACTCTAAACTCTTACGGATTTTTAAAAATTTCACAAGCTGAGTATAAAGTTTATAAAGAAATGCAAAGGACTTACGGTAGCCAAGACTTTCTTAAAGAAGAAATATGAGCTGAGAAGACTTTTTCTCAGATGCCAAGACTTATTATAAAGCCACAGTAATTAAGACAGTGTAGTGCTGGGCATGAATAGGCAAATAGATCAATGTAAATCTGAAATAGACCAAAGAAATCAGAAATCATCTGCTGCATATGGGAACAGTTGCCACTGCAAAATACAGCTCTCAGATCTGGCTGGACTCCACATTGCATGGGCAGATTCTTGATTAGGGGGTCTGGGGGCCAGGGGAAGATGTGTTGTGATATGCCACACTTACTTCTGCGTGGTGTGGCCACCCTGCTTCCATTAAGTTTTAGTGCCTTTGTCTAGAAACTTAATTCTGTAGTTCATCTGACACTTGTTTCACATGTTTTTGGTGTGAAGACCAGTCTGACTAGAATTGGGGACAAATGCCAATATTCTCAAGCAGAGAAGGGGACCACAGTATGCCGTGTTTAGACACAACAGCCCAATGACAAAAAGCTATTGGGTGTTTGGAGGCAATTTTTATGGGCAAGTCATATCAGTTGAATTTGTCTACTAAACCCCTAATTTCAAATGGTAGGGCTTTGGGGATAAAGAGAGATAATGTGATACGCGCAGTAGATAGATTCCCAGTAGCTCCCAATCCCGGTAGCCAAGTGCTGGTAGTTTAAACCAGCCAAGTTACAAGGATGATTAAAGTCTTAAAAGGAAGTTGAAATAGCAAAGGGAGGACAGGCTGTGGTCCAAGTGTCACAAGTGGAAGTCCCACCTCTGGGAACCTGGCATGATAACATTGGAAGAAGGAAAGTCTGAACGTCTCCCAAGTGCCTGCCAGACTGACAGTGGTGACTTTTCAATTAGAAATTAAATAAATGCCAGAAGTGTGGATATAGGAATATGAGAGAATGGAGTTTCCCTGACCCAACCCTCTGTGTGGGAGGGGATAAAATACAAAGGCTGATTACAAGTCAAGCAAGGTTTTTAGTGCCTGTGTTACTGCTTTTGATTCAGAAAAACTCTGCTTTTACACGCTGGTTAATCTTTTTAATTCTTACAGATAGCTCTTCTGCCTTCTGAAAAGAGCTAGACCAGACTCTCACTGAACTACTATATACAATATTCTGAGCTCTCAGAGATTTTTCTGAAAAATTATGTTGAGATGATAAGGTCTCAAATAGTTTTATACTTGGAAAGATACTTTTTTAAAAAAAAATATAGATGCCAAATAATGGCATCCATTTTTAAAATATTTATTTATTTATTTATTTGTGGCTGTGTTGGGTCTTCGTTTCTGTGCGAGGGCTTTCTCTAGTTGCGGCAAGCGGGGGCCACTCTTCATCGCGGTGCTTGGGCCTCTCACTATCATGGCCTCTCGTTGCGGAGCACAGGCTCCAGACACGCAGGCTCAGTAGTTGTGGCTCACGGACCTAGTTGCTCCGTGGCATGTGGGATCTTCCCAGACCAGGGCTCGAACCCGTGTCCCCTGCATTGGCAGGCAGATTCTCAACTACTGCGCCACCAGGGAAGCCCGGAAAGATACTTTTAAAGTAGAGCATTAAGGATACCTAATAGAGACATAGATCATTGATTAGTAAATTATAAAAAATTATTTTGTATATGAATTTTTTAGGGAAAATATTACCTTGTTGGATGAGAACTGAGGAAAAGCAATGGAGAGAAATATGCTGGGGAAACAATGGACTTAAAAAAGTTTTCCACTAAACAGAAAGTACAGACATCAGCTTCAGGTATAGCTGGATCCAGATGCTCTCACAATATGACCAGAAAACTCTCTGTATTCATCTCTCATCTCTAAGTTTCTTTGCATAATCTTCATTCTCTGAAAGACTCTTCCCACTCAGTGGTAAAGATGGACAGAAATAACTCTAGTCCTCATTCTTATCACCTTCACAACTTCACCAAAACAAATGCATCCCTTTTCTGATGGCATTATTAAAAGTCTTTAGATTGACTCTAGTCCAGACCTGTATGATTGGAGTTGGAGCCAGTCCAACGTGGATCATATACACAAAAATGTGGAAGGGAGTTTCCCCGAAGTGGTGCTGTGCTAATGAACATTTTTTCCACTGCAAAATAATTATTCACTAAATGGAGCTTTGATAAGCACCTATTGCTTAGAAAGTATTTGCCATGCTTCTAACATCACTGGTCTTGCCAATACGCCTGCCTGGCTCTTAGAAGACAGTTGGGTTGTCTTCACTAGTGAAGTCTGCCTCCTTTTTAGGTGTTTACACTTCCAGATGGGCAGAGACCACTGGAACCTGTGGTATACCATGTTTTTTTCCCATGGAAATTTTAGTGATTTAAAACCAGTGGACCATGGCAACAAAAAGAATAAAATCCCTAGGAATAAACTTACCTAAGGAGACAAAAGACCTGTATGCAGAAAACTATAAGACACTGATGAAAGAAATTAAAGATGATACAAACAGATGGAGAGATATACCATGTTCTTGGATTGGAAGAATCAACATTGTGAAAATGACTATACTACCCAAAGCAATCTACAGATACAATACAATCCCTATCAAACTACCAATGGCATTTTTCACAGAACTAGAACAAAAAATTTCACAATTTGTATGGAAACACAAAAGACCCCGAATAGCCAAAGCAATCCTGAGAAAGAAAAATGGAGCTGGGGGAAATCAGGCTCCCTGACTTCAGACTATACTACAAAGCTACAGTAATCAAGACAGTATGGTACTGGCACAAAAACAGAAATATAGATCAATGGAACAGGATAGAAAGCCCAGAAATAAACCCATGCACATATGGTCACCTTATCTTTGATAAAGGAGGCAAGAATATACAAAGGAGGGGCTTCCCTGGTGGCGCAGTGGTTGAGAATCTGCCTGCCAATGCAGGGGACACGGGTTTGAGCCCTGGTCTGGGAAGATCCCACATGCCGCGGAGCGACTAGGCCCGTGAGCCACAATTGCTGAGCCTGCACGTCTGGAGCCTGTGCTCCGCAACAAGAGAGGCCGTGATAGTGAAAGGCCCACGCACCGCGATGAAGAGTGGCCCCCGCTTGCCGCAACTAGAGAAAGCCCTCGCACAGAAACGAAGACCCAACACAGACATAAATAAATAAATAAATAAAATTAAAAAAAAAAAAGAATATACAAAGCAGAAAAGACAGCTGGGAAAACTGGACAGCTACATGTAAAGGAATGAAATTAGAACTCTCCCTAACACCATACACAAAAATAAACTCAAAATGGATTCGAGACCTAAATGTAAGGCCAGACACTATAAAACTCTTAGAGGAAAACATAGGCAGACACTCTATGACATACATCACAGCAAGATCCTTTTTGACCCACCTCCTAGAGAAATGGAAATAAAAACAAAAATAAACAAATGGGACCTAATGAAACTTAAAAGCTTTTGCACAGCAGAGGAAACCATAAACCTTTCTCCCTCAGAATGGGAGAAACTATTTGCAAATGAAGCAACTGATAAAGGATTAATCTCCAAAATTTACAAGCAGCTCATGCAGCTCAATATCAAGAAAACAAACAACCTAATCCAAAAATGGGCAGAAGACCTAAATAGACATTTCTCCAAAGAAGATATACAGATTGCCAACAAACACATGAAAGGATGCTCAACATCACTAATCATCTGAGAAATGCAAATCAAATCTACAATGAGGTATCACCTCACACCAGTCAGAATGGCCATCATCAAAAAATCTACAAACAATAAATGCTGGAGAGGGTGTGGAGAAAAGAGAACCCTCTTGCACTGTTGGTGGGAATGTAAATTGATACAGCCACTATGGAGAACAGTATGGAGGTTCCTTAAAAAACTAAAAATAGAACTACCATAGGACCCAGCAATCCCACTACTGAACATATACCCTGAGAAAACCATAATTCAAAAAGAATCATGTACCACAGTGTTCATTGCAGCTCTATTTACAACAGCCAGGGCATGGAAGCAACCTAAGTGTCCATGACAGATGAATGGATAAAGAAGATGTGGCACATATATGCAATAGAATATTACTCAGCCATAAAAAGAAACAAAATTGAGTTATTTGTAGTGAGGTGGATGGACCTAGAGTCTTTCATACAGAGTGAAGTCAGTCAGAAAGACAAAAACAAATACCATATGCTAACACATATATATGGAATTTAAAAAAAAAAAAAAAGGTTCTGAAGAACCTAGGGGCAGGACAGGAATAAAGACGCAGACATAGAGAGTGGACTTGAGGACATGGGGAGGGGGAAGGGTAAGCTGGGACGAAGTGAAAGAGTGGCATGGACATATATACACTACCAAATGTAAAATAGATAGCTAGTGGGAAGCAGCTGCATAGCACAGGGAGATCAGTTCGGTGCTTTGTGTCCACCTAGGGGGTGGGATAGGGAGGAGATATGGGGATAGATGTATACATATAGCTGATTCACTCTGTTATAAAGCAACAACTAACACAGCATTGTAAAGCAATTATACTCCAATAAAGATGTTAAAAAAAAAAAAACAACCAGTGGTATTTTTCAAGTCGTCGTTTTTCCATGTAATAAACTATTTAATATATGTGTATTTTAAAGATGTGGTTTATAGTTTTTTGGCTCACAGTTTGAGCCACTTCTATCCCCCAAAGTATTCTTAATGAGATATCTTAATTCCCAAAATAAACTTCCTCCAACTAAGTCACTCAGCAGCCATGTATTATGTGCCTGCCAGTTGCGCTCTATTTAGGCACAGGTATATTAATTAACAAGTAAATTAGGGTCTCTGTCCACAAGATTCAGCATAATGAATCTAATTTACCCAGATTCAGAGCTATATCTTCTGTCTCTAATCTGAGCTTAGATTTGGCCCCATGTAAGAAATTAAATTTTTTTCAACAAAAGTTCAGTATTTCATTTTAACCAAAGCTGTATTTGAAGGCAGATTCCAATAAGTGTGGTCTGATACAAATGACACCATTCACAGCAAACAGCAACAGGCCAGCTGCAGTTTGAGTCATGTTTCCGTAAACAGAGCATGTGTATGAACTCTGACCCCCTGGTAAGGTTTCTACAACTTAACAAATAAAATAGTGAATGTGATAAACTCCTGAAAACTAGCTTACGGGTCAGAAACTCTAACCAAAGTGGTGCTGCCAGGCACTGTTCTTAGAACAACTTATAATAAAAGAAAAACATTTTTTTTTCTTCTGTTATCCCTCTTGTTCAGGAAGAAGCAAAAGGCAGCTTAGTGAATTGGAGACAACTGGAGGTGGTTTATAAGGATGGAGTGCAAAGGTAAGTTGGAGTTTGTAGGAAATAGCTTTTAATTGGAGAATTGTCCAGTTGTCCCCAGTGTCACCTGCTTAGGCTCTTGGTGGCTGCCAGTGTAGCTAGTTATCTGAAGGGCAAGAAAGCCTGAAAACAACTGGAAGAATCCAAGTCACATCATCTTAAACATAGAGTTATGATCATAAATACAAACACAGTCAAGAACTCCTCCAAACGCTGGCATTTCTGAACACAGTTACATCCATGCACCAGGCCTGGCAGTGGGCGTGTGGGTGACAGCCCAGACTGACCTCTGGGCGGGTGGTCAGTTCTGTCAGGCTGCACTGATGTACATCTTGCTTCAAGGACGAGATTTCTTTGAGGACTCTGGGTGATCTCTTGGAGCCGCCTAACTGGCTGACCTGGGAAACCCACACCAAGTGCCAAAGGCACCAGAGGGGATTGGGTTTAGGCTTTTGGCCAACTGCATGCAATCTCCACCTCATTCTGGGAAGCAGGCAAAAAGCTCATCCCCTTGCAAAGCGGAGAGAAGGTTTTCCAAGGAAACACAAAAGCCAAGTTCAGTTTAGATTCAGAAAGTCACTGCACCAAAGATTCCATGAACCTCTTCCTGCAGAAATGAGAGAGGTGGTTCTGGGTCAAGCTGGTTCTTAACACATGTGCAAAATGGACCACCCAAGAGATGGCTCTTCCTGAGCAAAATGGCCTTCCTTCCTTCTGCCTTCCTGTGTTTGCAACGACGAGCCCAGGAGCAAGCTGATGACACCAGTCTAGGGCCATAGAGGAGCATTCCTAGTCACTGTAGGCATCAAAAACATCAAAAGAGAAAACTGTTAAATTCAAAGACTTCACCAGTAGCTATTACATGCAAAGCACTTCCAGTGGTAAAGTGTAGGAAAGGGTTTAACAAATGAAAACAGCCAACTCAAAACTGTACTTTTTATCCATCTTCCTTTCACACTTGTACAATATGGCAAATTCAGGCAGAGGTGCCCTGGGGATGTCTTAGAATAATTCATAACCAAGTGGTCTTGCTGTTATTTCACTACTCCTGATGGCCCACAGTCTAAGCCTCCCTTTTCATATTATATCTTTAGTATTGTTTATTCTTTTTATTAGGTGACTTGCCTCTTCAGCTCTCTTTTCCAAATAACACAGTTTAGCTTAGGCTTTGACGTCTATTAAAACACAAGGTCTGCTTCAGGTCGTAATAGACTTGATTACTGTTTTCACTTAGGAAGTGAAGTTTAGTATCCTATCCTATCAGCTGGTTATATGAAAGAATCTTTAAAGGCTGGGCCCAAAATAACCCCAGCCAAGTTCACCAATTTGCAGACTGCAGGCTAAATCTGGCCTGCAGATATTTTGTTTGGCTGGGCCAGTGATTTTTGTTTTGTTTAGTCTTGGTTTTGTTTGGTCTTGTTTTGTAATTGAATTTGAATGACTTTCGGCAGAATATTCTTTTTCAAATTCCATAGACCCCGCCTCTCTCTATTGCCATGACCCTTGTAGGTATTTGGGTTTGTGATGCCTGCCCTACATAGTAAGTGGTGATAGCAAACATCCATGTCTCATTCCCAATCCTATGATAAAAACTTTTGAAGTTTTACCTCTAAATTTGAAATGATTTTTTTGTTTGTATTTGTACTATTTGTATTCTTTTGAGATACTTATTATCAGATAAAGAAGACCTTTCTATTTCTTGTGTGTTATGAGACATTATCATGAATGAGTGTTGAATTTTACCAAATGCTTTTCCTGCCTCTATTGAGATAACCATATTTCTTTCCTTTTTTTCTATTAATTACTAAATTACATTGTTCCATTACCAAATGCTAACCCAACATCATGTTCTCAGAATAAGTCCTTCTTGGTTGTAATATATGATCCTTTTTATATAGAGCTTGGAAGTGTTTGCAGTTATTGTGTTTAGAATTTTTACCTAGTTTGAAGAGAAAGCTTACTTTTTAATTTTCCTTTTTGGAAAAGGAAATGCCCTTGCTGGGTTGTGGAGGTCAAGGAAATGCTTGGCTCATTACAGAAGTCAGCAGGGGTTTCCTCTTCTCTAATCTTTGGAAGACCTTGAGAAAAATGTAAGTAATTTAATATTGTGGGAAGAGTTTGAATTTCAAATTCAATTTCTTTAATAGATGTAGAACTATTCATAACTTCTTTTCCTTCATGTGGCTCTTTGGTAATTTGAGATTTTCTAGAAATTTGACCGTTTTTACAAATAAGTTTTCAAGGTAATTGATGTCATGTTCTAAATAGTATCTTATTATTACCTTCTTAATGCCTTCTGATATTGGTAATTTGAGCCTTTTCTCTTTATTTTTCATTAGTCTTGCTAGGAGTTTATCAATTTTATTCATCTTTTCTCACAACTAACTTTTTTTTTTTAATGTTTATTTATTTTTTATTTTTTTTGGCTGTGTTGGGTCTTCGTTTCTGTGCGAGGGCTTTCTCCAGTTGCGGCAAGCGGGGGCCACTCTTCATCGCGATGCGCGGGCCTCTCACTGTCGCGCCCTCTCTTGTTGCCGAGCACAGGCTCCAGACGCGCAGGCTCAGTAGTTGTGGCTCACGGGCCTAGTTGCTCCGCGGCATGTGGGATCTTCCCAGACCAGGGCTCGAACCCGTGTCGCCTACATTGGCAGGCAGATTCTCAACCACTGCGCCACCAGGGAAGCCCCTCTCACAACTAACTTTTGACTTTATTTTCTCTACTGTATGTTTTAATTTAATTAATTTTAATTCTTAATAACTCAGATATGACTGTACCATTAGACATAATCAAGCATCCAAATGTTGGCAACTAGGTATAGAATCTACATGAATGTGATAGTTAGACTCTAATAATACAGGTGTGTTGTGTAGGTGGTCCAGATATCATGAGCAGCATTACTGTCAGGGACATAGTTTTCTGAGGTGGTGAACGGCTCACGGAATCATTCCAATCAAGTCAAATAGGACCTTCTCTCAATTTACAGTTATTACTATAAGAGTCAGTGTATATTAAAACTGTACAGAAATATTTTGTGTTATATATAAAAGAAGTTAGGCTCTAGGTAGATTTTTTCCTCTATGTAAATATCCAGTGAGACAATTTGGAAGCTGTGCAGATGTAGGACAAGTATTCGATTGCAGGACACCATGTATCCCTGATGTAGGGTTTCCCAATTACTGTGACAAAAGAGGAAAAAAGCCTCCTAAAATTTCCAAAATGCCTGGCTAGGTGGCTCTACCATTCCCTTTGAGATATGACCACTGAAATAGGGAAGAAGTCATACAACAGATGACCCTCACTTGTCAAAAGTGGTTCTTTCTTTAACTCCTCCATCTCCATCATCATTCAGGATTGATTACCAGACTCCACTTTGCTTCTCCTGCTCAGAGATGTTGTGGCTCCCTGGGGCTTGTCCTAACAGAGGCTTCCTCTGTAGGCTCAAGGCTATATTGAGTCTATTCCTACTGTGTAGTAGTGTTCACTCACCACCGCTACACTGATGCTAGTGTAAGATCTGTTCCCAACCTGTGTGTCAGCCTTGGTTTTGGTCTTTCTAAAGCCCTTTGGGTATACTTCCACCCCACTTCTTCATTTGGGCTGTCCTGGACTGACTTCCAGTATAGTCGAGCCCTCAATTCCAGCAGATGGTCACCTCAGCATCAGGCTCCCTCCCTAGAGGTCCCAGTGGATTTTCCAGATCCAAAATTGGCACCAGGGCTGATTGAAGACACAGTAGGTCCTGATTGGGTTTGGTACTCCAGTTCACTACATATTTTAGGAGCATTGCCTGGATTACTTGTCAATTTCAAATTCTCTCACCCATGCTTTAACCTAGTTGCCACTTCTGCCTCTGTCAGCCCTTAACTACCTCTTTTCTTGGGCCAGCATGGTGTTGTGTACCAGTTTCAAAACTGGCATTCTCTAGGCTAGTAGCAAGTTCTATGATGATGTTAACCCAACAGATTACAGGGTCTGCGGTTCCAGTCCCATGGCTAGCTGGGATTTCCCTCACTGATGGATTCAACATGTGCTTGATGCTGGGGCCCTCAGCTCAGGGACCTGTGACACTGTCTGCATTGAGATGGCTTCCCCCCTCCAAGTACTACACCTACCCACATTATACACAAAATCTCTGCCTACCTTTTCTTTGACATGAGTTGCTGCTTACCTGTTAAGCTAGAGGTGAGGCTGTGGTCATCAGCAACGTGAGCAGTGGCTCTCTGTTGCAAAGGCTGCCCAGGTAAGTGACATGACCTGATGAAAGTCCTCATTATGTTGAAACTCCTTCTCCTGGTGAAACTCCTACTAGCTGTACCGCTGTAGACCCAGAGGCTCCCATAGCCAAGGAGACCATGTCCCCGGCTGCTCACCGGTGCACTGCCAAATCAGGGCGGAAGAGGAGCCTAATTTTTCTTTTGTTTTTTGTTTTAGTTATGCTTTCCTCTTTCCTGCTATGACCCAGCATTGATTTTCAGAGGGACATATGCAACTAATTTTAGCATAACTAACAAATGGGACATACTTAAACCAATTTGAATATAATTTGCAAATGGTCAACAAGTGGTTAGTCAAACTTTCCCTGAGCATAGGTACGGTATAACAAGACAGGGCAGACCTGGGGAAAGCATTTTTTCTATAAAGAACACTATTTATCTACGCAGCTGTTCTGATACCAGGTCCTGATTGCACATCCATGGACATCAACCTTGTTCGTGTGTGTTTCTTCACTTCTGGTTTTGTCCTTATGTTCTTGTATCCTAATATGTTTCTATTCTCTGGATTCAAGTCTTAAGCGACCTCCTCACTTGCCAGGGTTGGCACTATTCATCTTCTATCAAATGCAGACAAATCCAAGCCGTGTGCAGAGATGCACAGATGAGTGGTCTGTTGGGAAGGTTGGCTTAATTCTAATTTTGGCCACAAGCTGACTCCTCTTGTGTGCAGAATGCTCCTAAATTAGGTGCTTGAGGTAGGCAGTGCTAACAGTGTATTATAAAATGAGAACGCGCACAGAATGGACCTGGGGGGATACCAGTGTGTCTAAGCTACATAGACACTGACTAAAACTTTTCTTTGTAAATATTTTCTTTATAGTTAGTCACTAAAAATTACAGAGCTTCAGTCACCAAAAATGTATTTCTTATGCATAATCATTGAAACCAGAAACGTAACCTGATTCTGCATTCGAAACAGGACATTTTTTTCTGGTTTTGTTCATGGGAAATGGCTGACTTTGACAGAGTAGAAATTGAAAGTTAGAAGCTTATGGAGGAGAACCATGATGCACAAAGCACCCATCACAATGTTTGATAAATCAAATTTTACCTATAAAATTAAAAATGGCTAAAGAGTATCGTAGCGTTGGCTTTGTAAGAAACTAAGCTATATCTGAGTTAAACTTTTGGCTGCTCAAAAGCTTTCTAAAATACCTGGTCAAATGGATTCATTCTCAAACACAGAGATGGTTCCAGAGCACCTGCGGGGCCACAGTTGTAGATCACATGCATCTCCTCTCAATGCCCTGGTTTGGTCACCAGTGGCCAGATCACATATCTGAGGAAATTTTTTCTCATTAGACAGAAAACCTGTTCCAGAGGGATGGTGGACAAAAAAAAATACATACTGTCCACCTTCTGTGCCCTTTTTCCATTAACATGCTGTGTTGCTAACATAGAAAAGTCTGCCATGGAAAGTGAATAAAATACTCCTTTTAAAGAGCACAAACAGGGAGATTAGGAAGGAGAATTTAAAACATACTAAGATTACACTTCTGGGAATTTTCACACATCATATTTCCGCAGTATAAAGATCTCTATCCAAGACACATATTTGTAAGGGAAAAAAATAACGAAAACAAATATGTAACAGAAAATTGGTTAAGTACATAAGTCCTCCATATAATAGAATGCTCTATTATCACAGTTTTTAATGTAGATCTATATCAAATATCATTGAAAATATTTGCAAAACAATATCAAAATTCTTGTGGAAAAAATAAGTTATGAAACATACCTAGTTGGCCAAATATTTGTAAAATTAAATTTTTCTTATGTTTATACAAAACCTGGATAGAGATATATAAATCTGTAATAATGGTGATTATCTCTGGAGAGGTTTTAGGCTTTTTTTTTTTTTTAACTTTACTACTTCTAACCTCTCTGCAATGGACTTGGATTGATTATATAATAAATATGCTGAGTACAATAAAAAGTGTAATATTTCCCAGAGTCCCGGCCTCTAGTCAATGACATAACTAGTAGGAATGAAAGTAGGTCCACAGGGTTGTACAGTGGCTTCATGGCCTTCCTAACTGTTGCTTAAACTACCAAATCCCTTGCTTTGGAAACTTCTGTCCTACATTAAATGACACAGGGATTGATGGAAAACACTTGCTGGCTTTACCTTTTACTGTAAGTGAAATGGACTCATTTTATCATGTAGTTTGAGTGAAATTTACAATCTAGATATGGCTGATTGTAAGCATGGCATGAAGTTATGCGTATTAAAATTGCATCAAAATGGTTTATACATATCAATTATTCACTGCTGTTTTTAACAATAAAAGACAAGAGACCAGGAAGAGAGGCCCTGTCCCAGCTCAAACTGTGAATGGCTGAAGCGTGGCATATTCAGTATTCTGTTTCCATTGGGACTAAGGCAGAGCTGTGTCTTCTCCAATTGCTTAATCCACTACACTTACTTCTGCATCTCTCTTAGTATTAGTTATCAGAATATTACAAGGTTAAAACCAGTATTTGAGTCTTTATGACACGTTGTTATCCAAAAAGCCTTTAATTTCTAATAAAAATGGTTTTACCGTAAGAGAAAAATTAATCTGGGAGCATTGACTCGTTTCAGGTTTTTCTTCAGAAGAGATTGAGCTGGTAGCCTAGGACAGCACCAAGTAGTGGTGTTTACAAAAGGAGAAAGATGTCAAATACTCAAAGATGCCTTTACTCAAAGGCAAGTGGCAGAATTCACTGATTATAAGAAAGCAAATGTGAAAATGACAATTCTTCCACATACTGAAGTTATGGGCTAGGTGCTTTATGTATTATCTTTAAACCTCACTACAAAACATCCTGATTTACGGATGAGGGAACCAAAGTAGAGAGACTGCTCAACCCAGCAAGCTGAGAAATGGCAGAGTCAAGATTTTAGACAATTTTTGTTTTATTTCAAAGTCTCCCGTTCCATGAAATTTAATACCCCTATAACTCTACCATGCTTTTCACAGTGCCACCACGTAATAAATACTGTAGACAGTCAACTGATATGACAATCAAAAGAAGTGTTTATCATTATATTCACATATATGGCTAATGGAAATTTTTGTAACATAGGAAAAAATCCAAACAAGATTCAATTTTTGTTACTATAAATTTTGTTACTATACTATAAATCCTGTCTATTCTTTCCTGAAAGGTATTGTGATACAGAACATTTAAAATTGCTTATTGAGAATAAAAAAGTCTTCTACTTGGTTTTGATCCAATTCCAAACCAAAGGAACTCTTGTGCTGGGGTTTGAGACAAAGTACTGAAATGATAAATGTCCTATGCTAGACTGTAAACCGCAGTCCCTTAATTCAGATGACCTCAAGGCCTGACCAGAGAGTACTCAGCTGCTTCTTCTGGTTACCTTTTCATGCTGGCTTGTCCTTAATATAGTTAATGCTCCCCAGATGTATCAGCTGCTTGTGCTCTTTAACCCTCACTGGGCTCACATGCAGCGCTGGCTGCTTTTCTCAGACACAGGGGAAAAGAAAGAACTCCTTAACAGAGATAACTGCGAATATTTCAAGTGCCTTCAGGGCATGACAATGCCATGCAGGCAAAGCTACCAAATGCATGTTTTTGTTTTAAATGTTTTATTTTTGAATATTTCCCCCCAGAATATAGGGAACAATATAATAAACTCCCCATGTGCCGTTTTCCAGCTTCAACGAAATATCCTTGCCCATATCCACCTTCCCAAATGATTCTGCGGCAAATTCCAGACAACATTTTATTTTATGAACAAACATTTTAGTATGTAACTCTAAATGAAAAGGACTTTTGTTCTTTTTATATAACACAATATCGTGATTATATTTTTTTAATTAATAATTCCTGGATATCATCAAATATTCAGAGTTCAAATTTCCAATTATCTCTTTAATGTCACAAATGTTTCTAGTTTGAATCAGGATCCAAACAAGGCCCACATGTAATGATTGGTTAATATATTCCTTTTAAGTTTCTTTTCACCTATTGGTTTCCCCCTCCATCTTTTTTTTTTTTTCTGTTTGTAATTTATTTGCTAAAGAAACTTGATTATTTGTCCTATAGGATTTTGCTGATTACAACCCCATAGTATAGTTTAACGTGTTCCTCTTTCCTCTGAATTTTTTATAAATTAGTAATTGAATCTGGAGGATCGACCAGAGTCCGGCTTGATTTTCTGAAAAGACTCTTTTTTTAGGAGGTGCTTTGATCCTCTATCAGGAGACTCCTAATATCTGTTTATCTTTCTCTTTTTGATATTAGCAGTAACTCTATGCCTAGATCCATTCATTCATTTTGGGTTACAAGAAAGTGATATTCCAATTCTATCATTTATTTTTCATTTATTTGCTAAAATACCACAATAAAGAAAATCTTACTCTTATCTTCTATTTCATTACTGAGTGGTTCTTTGTTTATAAGTTTTCAAAATGATGAATTGGTTCACTAGTGTCTTCCAATTGCTGACCAGTTTTTTTAAGTGTCATTATGAACTCATGGATTTAAACTTATTTGATATATTTCAATCTTTTGAAGGTTTTTTCCCTCATTGATCTTCATATTGTCTCATCTTTGACAGTCTCGGCAAGTTGATTCCCAAATCTTTGACACAAATCTAGTCATCTTTGATAGCTTCCTTATTATGTGATGTGACAAGATTTCCAATATGATCTGTATATTTCCTGTCCCAGACCAGGAATTAGCCATTTCTCCAAGGAGCTCTGGATCCTTTCAGAAGGAAATTAGATTTCAATACTAAATTCTAGGTGCTGGAGGTACTCATTGCTACTGGGTGCCTCAGTATTTATGGGACTTTTCAGTTGAAAAAATTAGAAAATATTTTTTTTCAAGCAGAAAATATCACTGATTTATATTGATACTTCAAATTCAGGACTAAAAGGTCTTTACTTAATTTCTCCTTTCTGGTATCTGTTTTTCCTTTCTCACTTGCCAAGAATCTTGCTTGTGAAGGACACTGGATAATAGGATTATAATATCACAGAATTATACTTTATACACAGCATTTTTTGAATTGCAATACCATCACTACCACCTACAATATGATCACTGAAAACTGTTTAAGTTTTTTCCAGCAATTTTTGTCCTTAAGGCATATACTGTTAGGGATGTATAGCCAAAAACTATTTTTCAAAGTTACTTCGATTAGTTTCCATGTGATTATGCCAGCAACTAGTTACCCATTTAGATTCATTGATCTCATTTTAATTTCAATTTTTGAGATTAAACTTTTTTTATTATATCAGATGCTTACATGGTTTCAAAGTCAATTCTATAAAACAAAATATATTCCAAGCAGCCTATCTTCCATCCCTGTTCCTTCATTCCATTCACTCTGTACCCTTGGGGAAGATGTCAACATTAGGATTGGTACATTATGTACTATATTTCTTTCTTTATTGCTATCATTTATTCATAGCGCTACAATTAACTATATACTGATGCTCACCACCAGTCCTAAAATTGATATATCTCCAGTCATTTTAGTTGTCTGAAGGTTATTCTCTAGTAGATACCTTAGGAATAACTCATGAGATATTGAAAAGAGTTTATACTTGGAAAAGTTTATCTGAATATAAAAAAAATCTTGGCTCAGATTTTCATATTTGGTTCACCCCAGAAGACATAAAATTTTGCTGTTGAAAACTGTTAACAATTTGATTTTCTTTCATTTGTAAGTGACTTAGGGTTTTTGTCCAGATGTCAAAAGAATTTACTCACTTTCTTGAATAACCAATAATTTTATTAGATTTTTCTCAGTGTTCTCAGCCCATTCTCCCCAGTATATAGTGTGCCTTTTCAACACGTACTTCCAGAATATTTATAAACACATGTATATTTATGTATCTTCTTAATTTTAGGAAAGTTTGTCTTTAATTATAGATTTTTTAAATATCTCACTTTATTGTTTTGGTTTTCTTCTTTGGGGACCTTTTTTTATACATTTGTTGTTTCTTCTTTTCCTACCTTCCATAAGGCTAGATGTAGCAGAGATTCTTCAGAGGGCTGATATCTGAAATGCACCTACAAAAAGCCCAGCTTTGAGGGAGAAGTAAAATTTTAGGGAACATAATCCAAGAATAGAAGTGATAAAAGTGGTTGAGTTGAATGCCTGTGCTATATGATTCAGACAACAAATAGGCTGCCTGTTTCCAGTAATCTTATGCCCTCTTATTTTATTAAGTGGCCAAACTAAGAAATTATATGAAATTGACTATTGAATTTGAGATTATGCAGTTTCCAAAGTAAAGTTTACAAAATAGTCCCAGGGGAAATTATTTATGATTTATTGCTAGGCAAGGCTTTGTTTTCCCTAAAAGCTATGTTTCATTTTCTTGATGAGAATCATCATAAATACAGTTTCTATTTTTCCCTGCATCCTAAGAATCTGAGCCAAATTGTGCTCAGTCTTGCAATAATAAACATAATTATACAGAGATCCTTATTGCATGTATGTATTCTTTAACTTGGTCCCAACTTTTACTTCAGAAGTTTTAAACTTTGATGTCAAAGGACAAGCTTGCAGAGAAATTGTATACAAAATTTAGTTTGAATATGCATTTTTTTCCTGGGAAAGAAAGGACACTTCATCAGATTTTGATTCTAAAAGTGTATCTGTGATGTTAAAACTACTGTTCTTATATTAATTATTTTATTTTATTTATAAAACAGAAGCTTCTATTCTAGTTTAATTTAAAATCTCAGTGACATACCAAAATGAATGGTTTACTTTTGGAATCATATTAAGCTTTTTTTTTATCTTGACAAAATGTAATTAATAATGAACTGATGAAGTTACAGTGCAGACCCCAATCCCTGAAAATCAAGTCACGCCATTTACAAGTCTAGATCATGTAATACAGGAAAAAAGAAAAAGCTAAACCTTTTTTTACAAATTCTTCAGCTGGCTTGACTAACTTTCATAAGAAGGCTGACATCATATATGATCATTCTAAATAGTTTCCTCTTTAAGATAGGTTGAGACACAAACCACTTCAATAAAGTCACTTATTATTTCTACATAAGCTGGTTTCAGTTTATTTATTCTCTACATTTCTCTTCCTCCTAACATTGCATTGTGTTTTCTTGGATTTATATAGGTAAATGTCTTGCAGTCTTTTGATGTACATTTATCAAATTGGTCGTAGTCTTGTTACCATACATCAGATGCCTCTGAAGAAAGTCTTCCATCTACTTAGACCAGAATTAAGGTTTGCAAATAGTTCCCTTGCTTGATGCATACAGACAAAAGATATTATAAAATAGAGTGTGTTATAAAATTAAAACAAATACTAAAATTTCATTAACATGATATCTATCTATTCCAGTAGAGAGAAAAGATAGAACCAGGCAGGCATGCAGTCCTTGTTAAGTCAAAGTTGACCAAACTTGGGAAGAAAAAATTAAACTTATGTTTGGGAATCTAACATATCTCAATTAAATGTATAATTGAATGGAATCACTTATCTAGAATGCATACATTTTGTATTTTACCAATGATTTATTTTTAACTATTTGTGTCAATTCTTTAAGTCTTTTCTAGAATACAGTAAGTTTGTAATTCTATGAACAGTAGATTGACATTTAAACAAAAAGAATTTGGTTCACTTAAGAAATAAAATTAACTTCTGATTTTGAACCTATTGGAAATGGTTGAGATTTACATTCTCCTTTCAATAGTCTGTTCGCTCTGAATAATTTCATCCTATTGTGCTATTCTTAGTGCAATTTTAATTAAATTGAAAATATAGAGAATTTAGATTTGGCTTGACATTTCAAACTACTTAGAAAGTGGCTGATTTTTAAATGTTGAATAATGGTAATATACATAATTTCCCATGACATGAATAAAAACATCGAGGTGAAATTTTGCAAATCATTTGCACTTTAAGCAAATGATTACACATTTTTGGTCTGTTGAGTTATTCAATCAACCAAAATTAGTAGTTAACTTACACTTTGATGGACCGGAGGTGAGGAGAAAAATATCTGAAGTTGGAATTTGTTTATATGAATGGTTTTATAAGTTGTGGAATCAGCTTAAATGCCTAAAGTGGATTCCGATGCTGACACTTTTCTTTCTGCCTGCTGATTCAATTCACAGAGCCAGTGGCACTTAGTGGCCCAATAGGTTACAAGCAGTTATTAAGGTAAGCAAAGCCTCACCCATTGCTTGTGGTCAGACATGTGATTTTAATTATGGGAGAGGTAGATAAACATTGATACTCTGGTTAGATGGGAGCTGGTATGCTTTTTCTAAGCTCATTAGAGCTTATAGCTTGCCAGTTTACACATACACACACACAAGGGGTCTGGAATAAAGACTAGTTTCTGTGTTCTTTGTTTCTGTATTCTATTGATAATCTTCTGCAAGGATAAATGTAACCCTAGATTAAAAAAGCAAACAATACAGCAAACAAAAATGAACTAGCTTGCAGTTCACGTTCTCTCAAACCCACCCTCCAACCCCAACCCGATGTCTCACTGGGGCCATGTTACTCAGTTATTTATCCCTAAATCACACAATTCCATTTCTCTACCATTTCTCACTTTCCCAAACAGCACTCTAACCCCTGCCAAAAATAAAAGACCAAAACAACTTCAAAGAAAACCCCACAAAGGTTTTGTTTAACTTCCCTTCCATACCACCTTCTATCAAATGAATTCCTTAGAAGTCATATGATTAATAATGCTAGTTTTCAGTAGAATCATTCCACTAATTTTACAAAAATCTGAATCATAAAGATGGAAGTTTGAACATTGTTACATGATCTTATTTCTTCTGCATTTTATGCTGTAGTCCTAAAAAACAAAAATTGATTTTTACTAATGTGTCGTCACTACATATGAAGCACATCAGAGAAAACTTACGTAAAAAAACTTAACTCATTTTACAGTAGCCTCACACAGCTTACTATTGACATTATCTTTCAATAATTTTCTTCCCTCAACTGCCATCAGCTGCAACTTAAACTTATGTGCTTAGTAAATAGAGTTTGGTTGACTTTTCATCTCTGTTTTCTACTTCTCCATATTTTCTTTGGATAGTCCCACTATCCAAAGATAAGCCTGAAAAAAGTTTCAAAAGTTTTTGTGATATTGATCACCTCCTTGAACTGAGGAAAGAACCAGGAAATATATTCCATGCCCCATTGCCTCTGAGTAACCACATGCACAACCAACTGTCACTTAAGGAAGACTCAGGATCTTGGCGACAATAGGTCACGAGTGGCTACAGACACCATTTTAAAGATCAGATGACTCTGAGTTGCCATGGGCAATCTATTTAAAATAAATCTGTTCTACAGATTCCACCTGTGGTATAGGGTTGTTTATATAATTCTGTGTAAAAGATATCAGTGGGAAACAACTAAACTCCTATTATAATAACTAAAATCAATCAAACAAACAAGCAAACACTTGCCAATGTAATGCATGTTTATTCCCGTCTTGGCATCTGTTTCTTGGAGGACTCTTATGGTTAGAATACACTTAAAACGGGAAATTTTACTGTATGTAAATTATAGCTCCCCCAAAAAAGGGTAATGCATGGCATATAGTAACAGCTCCATAAATGCTAATTTTTGATAGTTTTTATGAATCAGCACTCAAAAACCGGAAGTGTTACTCCTATGCAAAAATGACAATAAGCATGATTAAATGGCAATGACCATGGTTTAACTTTGACGGCTTTAGTCCAGTAGTTGCTTAAGAATTTTAGTACTACAAATGAATTAATTTTAAGCACTCTTGGGCCAAAATAGGGAGCTAAGTTAAGGAGTTCCAATAAGGATTCAGTACATTGGTGAATTTAGTGAAGTTAATGGTTTAAAATAAATTCTTTAAATAAATAAGCGTATTTAAGAAATTTTTTTCATTTCAACAATGTTAGAAAACCATTCAGATATCCACAGTCTGTAATTTGCATGTTTTCAAATTTCAGAAATAATGCATTTGTGTTGTAATATGTAAATCAATACAATGCAATTCAAAAATGGGCAAAGGTAAAAAGCACACACCCCAGCAACCCACATCCTACTAATCCACCCCACTCCAAGATCAGACCCTGGAGGTCTAACTGTGTATCATTTTTTTGCTCATACAAACATATATGGCCATAAATATATCTGCATAGAGGTGTGGTTTATTCCCTTTATCCTGAAATAGGATCATAAGATACTCATTACGAGATACTTATCTTTTTCTACTTAATATACTATGAACATCCCTATAAGTCCTTGGTAGAGAGCCACCTTGTTCTTCCACTTTCTGTGAGCATACATATGCACATATCATTTCATACAAATAAAATTTCACATTATAAATTCTTTATTGTAGTCTTTTCCCAGCTTTTATTTTCTGCTTGCTTTACTTTCCCACCCGACTCGTCTCTCTCATCCCATGCCCCATTTTATGTATCCTTTCGTAATTTTATATACATACGCACACGCACACACTATACACTTTGTGTCATTGTTTACTTTATAAAAATGGAATATTAAATACTCTTCCTCACACGTCATTTTCCTCATTCAACACACTTTAGAATACCTCCATGTCCCAAGTCACTTTACATAGCTTAATTATTCTTTAATAATCGTTTCTAATATTGCGTAATATTCCATGAATAATTTACTTGACCATTTTCCATTTGATCAGCATTCATCTTGCTTACACTTTATTTTTTCACACTTTAAACAATGCTGCAATAATTTTACTCTCTGCCCTTAGTATACTCTGAGAGCACCTTGCTTTAAAGGTTTATTGCAAGGGAAACGCAAGAAAAAAATGGGCAGCACCAAGATCATTTGTTTTTCAATCAGTAAAAATGACAAAAATCCTCCATTAAGTGGTTACAGTGAAAGGGTGGGGCTGTAGTGGGATGTGGAGTTTTAGTCATAAGGCTTTATTTGCTGCAAAAGTGTTAGAATGTTGGGCTCACCAAATTCTTTTACCCTGTTTTTGAAAGGGTGGAGGTATCCACACTAATCTTCCTTGCTAATCACATGTCTTAATCACCACTCATTTCACCAATGAAAACATTTCTAATCAACAAATGCAATAGTGGAGATTTAGACCTTGCAATTTAAAGTACTTCTTAAATTTGCTTCTAGAGCATGGAAACCTGATAGGGTCTCTCAAAGGCTAACTTTCTGGAGTGTGAATTCAGGGGTAGGAAACCTCAAATGTTAACGAACTTCTGTAGACTGTAGATTGAAGATAACTTATATACACACATCGTGTCATCCTAACTGAAATATTTTACAGTAAATACAGTGACGTAGCAGGTGTAAGGCAGCAACTTGGCTTTGTTGCTTTTCCAATAGCAAGTGACAACAAAAGGGAACACACATTTCTCTATTTTACCAAATATGCCTCAGTAATTTAAAGGCATCGGTAGTGGGACCTCCATTAGCCAAGGCTACAAGAGGAGATGAGAAAGTCATAATGTTTGATATACTTATCTTCACAATTCTTCCTAATGGTCAAAGCATTCATTTAGGAATCTAAGTACCCAAGGCTGTACTATAAGTGGTAACAAATAGACTGAGACAAATTCTTTTTCCACAGCCCACATTCATATTTCTTCATAGGAGATTCTGAAAACATAGTAACAAAGTTGGAAATAGTTCCATCATTTTCCAAAGTATGGAAAAGTGTTCAAAAGGCACATTGATATAAGCACGGAATTTAAATCATAAGTCTAATATGATAAGCATTTACAGGTGTGCAGGGATGCTTTCCCAAAGATAATGGAATCACTTTGAGTAATAGCCATTTGATTGCCTTGTTTTGATACAGGGATGGAAGTGTGTTATGGTCACTGCAGTTTGATAAATGACCTTCCCATCATTCTCATTTTGTGGGTTTAGGCCAGACACCCATATTGTGACTTGGTTGGTGTGGAGGTTGGTGTTTTACTGTATTTTTAGAGTATTTAGTCTATTTAGAAAGTTTACATAATTTTGGTTACAGTGACTAAAGTGACTAGGACTAAAAATAAGATTGGCTTTTATGAAAACAAGCTCTTCTAGCATTAGAAGATGGTGTGTGCACCAGTGTTCATTCCAAGTCCATTTGATCCTGGGTTTGGTGCTTCAGATTGCAAATAAGGGTGCTCATGGATGAGGAAAAATACATTGTCTGTGTTATTTGTAGGAAAAGAGTGTTCCTGAAAGGTAAAATTTTAAATGTCTATTTTATCATGCTTCTTGGTCTAGAGTAGAGATGGCAAATAAGTGTCATTTATTTTGCCAACTCTGAAGAATTGATAGTGGCTGCCTGGAGCACTTCATGGAGGAGAATTGGGATAGAAAATTAGTATCCCGCTGGAAAAGATGCTAAATGTTGGTGATCGCACCAAGGATTGAGTGTGAGAGGAAAGGCAGGACATGTGTAACATATTTGATATTTCTGGACTAATGGGAAGTAAGAGGGATATGGTTAAATACTCCATTTCTAGTTGATATTCCCTGGGCAGTTTATACCATAATTTCTACTGGATCAGAAATTCCCCATGGGCTAATTTTCAAAATAAGTTCTAATGTTTATAATGTTTAAACATATAAAATTCACCTTCACAGCTATTGCATATATATACATACGTGTGCATATGTGTATATATATGTGTGTGTGTATATATGTGTGTGTATACATATATGTGTGTGTGTGTATATATATATGGTGCTTCTTAAGCATGATGAAGAATTTTAATTTTTTTTCAAGAACTCTGCTTGAAAAATCTAGTTGAGATGAGACCAATTTTTGCTTACTAGTTAAATAATATGTTAAGAATATTTTTAGGATGAGATTTTCATGAGGATTGAAGTCACTGGAAAAGTATAAAGAAATGTACATAGATAAGCAAAAGGAATGAGTGGTCTACATTCAGAGTGTGAAAACCGGCAAATATCCTTCCTGGCTAAATTTGTATATATCTGGGTGGTACAAATTTTTAGACAATTTTTATTTTATTTTATTTATTTTATGTTTTTAAAAGATTTCTATTCATGTCATAAAAGATACTTGCTTATGTCTTTTGTTTAAAAAAAAGAATTTTTAGTTTTTTCTTACTGATCTGTAGGGTTTCTACATATTCTGGATACTACTCCTTTGTAGTTGTATGAATTTAAAATACATTTTTCTAGTTTGTCAATTACTTTTTCATTTTGTTTATGGTGACATTTGATGACAAGAAGTTTTTAATGTTAACATAGTCAAATGTAGTAATTTTTCCTTTACAGTTCATGCTTTTTTGTGTCTTGTTTAGAAAATCCTTCCCTACCCTGATGTCAGAAAGATATCCTCCTATGTTGCCACCTAAAAGTTTTACAGTTTTGTCTTCTATATATGTCATTAATCCAATTGGATTTTATTTCCGCATAACAACACAATTACTAAGCAGTTTATCTTTCCTTCAGTGATCTCTGAGACTCACTCTCATGCTTCAAGTTTTCATGTATGTTTCAGTCTATGTCCAGTTTTCTATTCTTCTTCATTAGTTATTTATCTGCTCCTGTAGCAAAATTATACTGTCTCATTTCCTACATCTTTATAATAAAGTTTTGACATCTGATAGTGCAGGGTCCACCAACACCACCACCCATTTCCCAACTTTGTTCTTCTTTAGCAATTTCTTGACTATTCTTGAATTTTGCTCTTTCACATAAATTTTAAGATCAGCTTCTCAAATGCCACAGTAAACCCTTGTCTTGGCTTGGGATTCCTGGGAAATAGACTCAGATGGGGATTCATGTGCAGGAGTTTATGCCCTTGCGATCGATACTTGAGAAAGAGTGAGACAAGCAGGATGGGGCTAAAGGAGACATTTAAATGTGATGCAATTTTATTAGAGGCCTTAGTAGATATCATGAGAAGCTCTGGAGCTACATGGACTCTTCAGAGATGTCCTAAATTGAGTTAAAGGGGCCAGACCTTTTAACCCTCACATCAACCAAATGTTCCATGTGGACTGCTTCTTCTAGGGGAATATAATATTGTGGTTAGGCAACTCCCTTCAGCTCTTTTTCTTACAGAGAGAGTCAACCATAACCTATCAGCAGTCAACAGTCCGGGCAGCTTGGGGAATGAGTGCCATGGTGGATTCAGGTGGTACACTACCAGCATCCACTATAGTCAAGATCCTTCAGGATTCAGCTTATTCTCTTTTGGGGGGAAATTTACAAGAGGAAGGCTAATGGAATTAACTGCCCATCACGCCTAATTATACAAGTAAATAATTACTCAAGTTAGTCAATGGTGTAACTTGTAATTCCCTTTCTCCACCACCCTTGTGGACTCTCCTCACCCTTCACTAGCACCTCCACTGGTCCAGGTGACTTATGCAAAGCATGACCCAGACCCTCATCCCTAAAGGTTTGAGACTCTGATTATGCCTTTCTCAGGACACAGTTCCTGCACTTGTCTATTTACTGTCACAATTGTGCAAGGGAGTGGCAAGAGATAATACAGTAGATCACCTATGTGCCAAACTTATTCTTTCTTGCCTGCATTGTATAATAGCAGCTCTGCCTTCTCCTAATGATGAGCAGAGTCAATTAAACCTTTTCCTTGTCTGCTGTTCTCTAGACACAGAGGTTTTCAGGGACGGGGAAGTAGCCATAGTTTAAAATTCAGTAAAAAGTTGATGCCTCATCTGTACCTTCAAAAGGCCATTCAATTGCTCTATTAGGTCAGTATATTCTGGGTAGTATATTTTGTGATAGGACCCATGGGTCCCTGGGACATGTGTCTACTGTTGTACCATCTTTGCTGTAAAAAGGGACCCTTGGTCCAAGGCAGTATTAGGTAGCATTCTGTGTTCTGTGTTGGTGAATCACTGTAAGCTTTCTGTCGTCTGGCCAAGGTCCTGCAGGCAGGAAAGGCAAACCATACCCATAATGCATATCAACTTTAGATGAAATAAATCACTGCCCTTGCCAAGGGTGAAGTGTTCTGTATTAGTTCTTTAGGGCTACAGTAACAAATGACCACAAACTGAATGGCTTAAAACAGAAAATTACTTTACTTCTACGTGCCCTTATCCTAAACAAGGGACAGCATTTGCCACTTCAGGTCAACTCAGTCCCTGTGCCCAGCAGTCCTCAATATATTTGGATTTTCCCTTTCCCTGCTGGTAATGGCTTTTACGTCCTTTGAGGAAAGACTAGAAAAAATTACCACTGAGTGCTGTGATGTTGTGATGTTGTAGGATCCTATCTCCTAGTCACCCAGCCTCTGCTTAAGCTCAGTGGGTCTGGATCAGAAAAGTGCCCATCTCTTGGGCCCCTTGGAAGACTGTATTCTGTTAAATATCTCTATGGCTGCTCCTGACTGCAATGCTAATTTGTTATTGTTTGTGATAACTGTGCCCACCTCCATTCTAATGGTTACGCCACACCTCCTGGCCTCTAGTATGTGGGGATCATCCCCATTGCTGTCTGCAAGCCCAGTTCTGTAATGACAGTTCCAAGCTTAAAGAGAAGAGCGTCTCAGTGATGCTGGTGCCTGTCTCACCAGCACATTCTTTTTTTTTTTTTTTTAATTAATTAATTTATTTATTTATTTATTTTTGGCTGTGTTGGGTGTTCATTGCTGCGCGTGGGCTTTCTCTAGGCGAGCGGGGCTGCTCTTCGCTGCCGTGTGGGGCCAATTCTAATCTGCTGTTAGATTGCTGTAATCTGTTATTAGATACATATCTAGAGTGCAGGCTCAGTAGCTGTGGCTCGCGGGCTTAGTTGCTCCGCGGCATGTGGAATCTTCCCGGACCAGGGATCAAACCCATGTTCCCTGCATTGGCAGGCAGATTCTTAACCACTGCGCCACCAGGGAAGCCCCAGCACATTCTTTATTGTTCTAATAAATGGAAGGTCTTTCAGGCCCTTGTGTAGAATATAGTCAGCTGATAGGGTTTTTGCCTTATATACTATATCCACTTTTGAATGTCCACTTCTGTGAACTTTTGATCCCTTCCTCTTCTCCCTGCTTCCACCTCCTGCTGATAAATGCTACCAGGCCCTGCAGCACCACAGTGCTCTCTACAACCATTTGGGAATTTTTATTGAAAGTCACTAAATCTATAGCTTAATACAGGCAAAATTGAGTCTTTACAAGAACAGGTTATTTCTCTCCACTTGTTTAGATCACCCTTGATGATTTTTATTAAAATTTCATAATTTGCTCCACTAAGGGTTTGCCTGCCTTTTGATAGAATTATTCCTAAGTATTTTTATATTTTTAGTTGCCACTGAGAATGTCCTTATTTAAAACTGCTTTATAACTGCTATTCCTGATGTAGAAATACAACTTTTACATATTGATTTTTATATCAAAACTTGCCAAACTTTCTTATTAAATGTCTTATTTTTCTATAATTTCATTTAGATTTTTTACATTAATATGAAAATTATATCATCTGCAAAAAAAAATGAGTCTTTTGGCTCTTCTTTTCCTTCCTTATTGCCTTTATTTCTTTTTTTTCCTACTCTGTTACAGTAGCTAGATCCCACAGTCAGTGGTTGAATAGAAGTGACGGTAACAGGCATCCTTAACTTTTTCCTGATCTTAAAGAAAATGCCTTCAACATTACATATTTAGGTTTGATGTTTACTATACATTTTTGTTTGAGTGTTTTTGTTTGCCTTTTATAAAATTAATGAAGTTTCATGCTTTCCTAGTTTGCTAAAATTTCTTTTAAATCATATATGAATATTGAACTTTTTAAAATGCTTTTTCTGCATCTATTAAGGTAATCATCTGCCTTTCTTCCTTTAATAATATGAAAAAGTATATTAATTGATTTTCTATTATTAAACCAGCATTGCAATCCTGGGATAAGCTTACCTTACTTCTGATGTATTAACTTATATATTACTTTATGCTAATTGCTAATATTTTATTTAATTACTTACATTTTACATGTTTGTTCAAGAGTGCTGTTGTTGCATAATTTTTATTTATTTGACTGGCCAGGTTTGAACATGAAAATGCTGGACTCATAAAATGAGATTGGACATATTCTCTTTCTCTATCCTCTTGGAAGAGTTTTGTGAAAAACTGAAATCATTTTTTCCTTGAATGTGTGGTAGAACTACTCTGTAAAGTTGTCTGAGTCTGATGTTTTCTTGTGGGAAAATTTTTGTTGACTTTGAATCATCTAATATGCATTTTTTGGTATTTTCTGAGACACTAATTCACTGACAGGTGAATCATAGTACTTTTACTTTACCAAATTATATAGCATCATTATCTATGAGAAAGAATGTACTTACTGAATTTCTACCAACAGTGGCTGGAGATTACCAAATATTTCTGTTTCTGTGGTAGGATTCCTGGCACCTCATTAGAAATCACTTCACAATGTATAACTAAGTAACAAAAAATAAATTGTTGGTGTTGTCTGTATATTTTATAAATCTAGATCTGGAAAGTAGTGACATTAAGATAGCTTACCAACCATGGATAAATTTCCTGAATGGCAAAACCAGTGTGGTACTAATGCTGAGTCAGGCCACTTTTCGGATTTTTCAGTAATTCTTATTTGATGATGGCTTTATTTTCCTTTCACTATTCTTTGGATATGTTCTTTCAAGTGAGGTAACTACAACTGAACTTCATTCCTTGAATGTGGTTAGTCTACATCAGGACTACTCTTTTCTCTCTAGATTAGATATAAACCTGTCATTCTGACTTCCAGTTTCTGGCCTGACACGTAAAGAGCTTGTAAGTCATCACTCTTGTTCTCAAAACAAGAAAAATACTGAAAAGACTGAAAAATCAACAACCCTTTCTAGATCCATCTGAGAATTGAGGTCACACGGCAAACCACTGCCACAAAAACTAGAGAGAGAGGCAGATGCTAAGAATCAGAGATGACAGAAGCAGAAGCCTGCACGTGGAGGCATTACTGGTAGGAGCACTGAAACGATCATGGACAAATTGCTGGAGGTTCAGTGTGGATAAACTTCACATTTCGTACGTTTTACCTCCAGGAGCCACATCAGGTTCTTAGGGTGAAGGTCAGAGGAGCCACCCCCCTACCCCAGTGCTTCTGGCTGCAGGGAGGGGAAAGTAATCATTCTGAAATATACCCAGAACTCTCTGCCCTCCTTAGCAAAGGCCTGACCTCAAGGTAAACCAGAGCCTAACTGACTAAGGAGAAGAGAAGTACCCTCCTCCAGCCCCCTCTAGGCTTCCTGTCTCACTGATGGACAGGACTGGGACAGGGAGCTTAGAAGTACTTGTGAAAGTCGGTTAGGGCCTGGGATCCCTGAAAGACTAAGACCTAATCACGGGAGTAGAACTATTCCCCTCCCTCCACATTCTAACCACTGCATCGATAGGGCCCCTACATGATAACAGTGAATTATAGCTAAAAGAACTGCAAAGCTCAGACCCTACTTAAGAAAGAGTCTCTATGGAAACTTAAAGACAACAGGAGTCACTAAAGGAAACAAAGACAGTAAAGAAAATTTTAGCCCCTGACATCTATAGCTACAACAAGAGTAAGCAGCCTCTTAGACAGATAAATCTATCATTCTAACATTACACTGAATTTGTGTCGTCACTCTAATGTTGACTCAAAAGAGCAGTTTTTGACATTATGTTGTTTTATTTTTTATGTGTGGTGCTATAAGCCACATCCTACATCTTACACAGGTCTTTTTCAACCCAGGTGTAGAATCTTGCATTTAGCTCTGCTTAATGAACATTTATGCTTGTTAGTGACCAGTCACGTTTAAAGGTTTCTCAGCTCCCCACTCGACATTGCCCCTCTCATGGACATCTGTCACTGTCTACTATTCTAGTTTCACAGTGTCTGAATTGGATTAACATATCCTTACTAACTTTATTCAGGTTTTGATGTCTGTTAAGCAGCCCTAGAAATTCCTCTCCAAGCTGAATCAAGCTCATTAATGATCCACTCACCTACTCATCTGTAGTTACCCTTGGTCAATTATAGGAGCTTTCTATCAGAAAGACTTTCTCTTATAAAAAGACTTGTGGAAATTCAGATATATTGAGACAGGGTCAGTAAAGTATAAAATTAGCAAATACAGTACAAAAGTGGCATAAGTTTAGTGTAGCAAAGCTGTATTGATTTCAACATTTGACAGCTTCAATTTTTGAAAAACAATTTTTGAAAACATGATGCTTATGTGATGAGCCTCAAAATCCTTCAAATGCGTTAAGAAAAGAACTTGTGTTAAGATCCTCTGGAGTCTTAAGTGCAATATTATATTTTGAAACATATTAATATGAGTTTTACGCTTGCTTTTCCTTGTTAATGAACTTCCCTCATTCCATCCATTACCTGGGAGAATGTTAGGATGGTTGGAACCTATGGAACATTCATAGAAAACAGTGCTCAGCATTGACTTCCAGAACATGCTCCTAAATCTGCCTGAAAGTGCATAACGTTTGATCATAAACAGTAGGTAGAATACGTAGGTTGGGAGATAGAGAGGGATGGAGGCAAGTAGGATGGAGGATTGGGAGAGGCCTTCTGCACCTGGAGGAGAGAAGCAGGATTAGTATCCAGAGTCTGCTCTTATTTTCTCTTATTTATGTCAGCACCATGCATCACCACAAAGCCTTTTGTGACCTGAGCCAATGATGCCCAGGGACCATCCCTTGCCCTCCAGGTGAGCACCCACTGCAGGCGCCTGTATTGCCCTCTGATTGTCCAACAGGGGAGTGCTCTGCTAAGTCTGCAGACTGTTGGCTTGTCTAAGTTACCCTATGTAGGCATCCAACCCATAGGCCCAGGGTACTCCTAAGCCCCTCAAAATTGAGGACGGGGCCCAGGACACCCAAGGAGACAGTGGTGATATGGAAAGGTTTGGATGGTATTGTTCATTGCATCTTAAGAACTGTATTTCCCCTTCACTTGCTCCATCCCCCTAGTCCCCTAAAGAATTGGTGGTGTAGCCTTTGGCCATGACAAAGAAATCATAACACCGCTATTTAAAGGCACAGACTTCTTTTATCTCTCTGGTGTCTGTTTTCCTACCAATCTGTTGTAAACTAACTCTCAAAAAATAGCTAATGGAATTGAAGTGGAAAAGAGTGGCAGATTATCTAATACAAGAGAGGAAATGTAATTTGGTAGGAGCAGCATTATTTAATATTTAAGAGCACACATCTTTTTTTTTTTTTTTGGCTGCGTTGGGTCTTCATTGCTGTGTGCAGGCTTTCCCTAGTTGCAGCAAGCCGGGGCTATTCTATGTTGCGGCGCACGGGCTTCTCATTGTGGTGGCTTCTCTTGTTGTGGAGCACGGGCTCTAGGTGCGCGGGCTTCAGTAGTTGTGGCTCGCAGGCTCTAGAGCGCAGGCTCAGTAGTTGTGGCACATGGGCTTGGTTGCTCCACGGCATGTGATATCTTCCCGGACCAGGGCTCGAACCCGTGTCCCCTGCATTGGCAGGCGGATTCTTAACCACTGTGCCACTAGGGAAGTCCCCAAGAGCCCACATCTTGAAGCCAGATTTAACAACTAAGTTTTCTGACTTTCAGCAAACTACTCATCTGAGCCAGCCACTATTTTCTCATTTGTGAAGTGGAGATAATACCTTTCTTAATTATTATGAGACCTAAATGGGATAGTACAGACACACACACCCACACACATAACCACACAAAAAACCTGGTCACATCATTCTTATCTGTTGGCACTACTTTCATCCAAATTTATTGAGCACATATTATCTTTGGCTGCTGTAAATTGACTCCAATAAAGACAGATCTAAGAGACAGCAAGCAGGGGAATGCCTTAGTGTTGCTGGATCCTTGTATTCACATACCCAAGAGGATTACAGGAAGGGGACGGTGATAATCAACTACTCATCTCAGATCTAGATGTCTATATTAAAAATACGCACAAAGGGTCTTCGGGCCCAGAATATCTGTATGGAACCCCAAGCAATAATATTGTCACCTTGGTCTCAAGTTTTGGGTGAATAAGGACGTGAGATTTTGTACAAAATATTTCGTGCAAAATATTTGATTGTGTGTTTTTTCTCTTATTTATTCTTTTACATGACAAAGAAAGTCTGCTTTTGAACACGTAACTCAATATGCATTAGGTAAATTGTACACCAAGAGATAGAAAACACAAATATGCCCTTTGTCCTTGGGAATCTTACAATACAGTGAGAGACACTTACCCAGTACTTTCCAAACATGTAGCCAGCACTGGAAAAACATGAGGTGAGGAGATTTAAATTATTATGTGGTGCTTGATTCTTCCTAACAAATATCTTAAACCCAAATTGCCATTTTCAAAAAGGCACAATCTGCCAATGTCCTTTCCTCACTACGTTTTCAAGGAGGTTGCAATAAAAGGTAGAAAGAAAACATATAAAGAAGAGTAACCAGAGCAGAGGAAACAGAGCTCAGGCATCTATAACTTATTCACCAAGTGGTTGGTCAAAACCACAACTTTGAGGGAAGAGGCAAAGAGGAAGAAAGCTCTAATTTTACCAGAGCTAAAATCATGAAAGGGTCTCCTTTTGAAGAAAAAAAAAAAGGAAGGAAGGAAGGGGGAAAGGGTGGCATTATATTTTACTTGCTAATTTGTAAGTGCAATTAAGGTTAAAGTTATACTTCCCTTCACAAGAAAACATGACCGAAAGCGTTAAGAGCAAAAGAGCTTTGTTTGTAAAGAACTTTTCAAGATGCTGTTTTTCTCCTGGAAAATGTGGTTTATCTAATTGATGGCTGAGGAAAACCATCTTTTTAAACTTCCCACTCAGTGAGTCAGCCTGGGGTGTGTCTGCCTTGTAGCATCCTGTGAGAGCCAGTAATCTAAAGTGGCATGACGGACGCAGCTCCAACCTCATGCGTCAAGCAGAGCTACTGGCGCTGGGAAACCAGAGGGAGCCCGGTTTTCTAAACAGAGTGGTTAACAAAATTGCATGTTATGAAGTAGGGCTTCATCCTCTAAAGGATCATTACCTATTTTTAAAAAGAACCTGCCGAATGATTCCTATCAACACCCAGAAGTCTGCAGTTGGTAAAGGCCAGGTAATTACTTCAACTGAAGGGCAAGTATTATTGCCTTAGGGTTTCTTCATGGTTACCTTGAAGAGAATTTCCATGTCATCACCAGTTACATTAAGTGGAGGTGAAATGGAGAATTCAGACAAGTTCTTTTTCAAACATAACTTGAGACACTGACAAAGCATCAGGCATACGGAGCCAGAACAACCAATGAAACATCAAACACCAAGGAAAGAAATTCAATGGTCATCTGAGTCTTAGTATCAGTACAGACTTGCCTTGTACCGTAACTCTTCTTTCCAAAAGAAGAGATTTGTGTGAATAGGTGACTTAGGGGTGTTTTGGAAGAAAACAGAGATGATAAATGGAAATAATGTCAAGTCGTCTTTGTTGAAAAATAGTCTACCTTCTTTATTATAGATAGGCCAGAGTAGGCATTTAGCTAGATATGATAAAAGAATGTGGCAGGATAGTACTTGGGATCCTTTAAAGTATGTCTCTTGAAACTTCCAGAGTTAGTTCTTTGGACTAAGATGTAGAGGCTGCAAAATGAGCTGACAGAATGCAAGCTTGAAGACCCTCTACTCATATCTTCAGGAATTAATATATGAAGTAAATGAAGGTTTGGGGGAGATGGATGTGACACCAGATAGTTTGTTTCATTCAAAGTACCTAGGACTGTATGGGATTGTTATTTTGGAGAAGCATCAATGTGGAGAGATTTACTTTAACTTCTTTAACTTTTCTTACGTGATTAACACCAAGATAAAAATGAATTAGACTCTGGCTAATGCAAAGTTAGAGAAGAAATGAGCTGAAAATACAGCAACATTTTAGATAAAAGAGGTATGGCCAGAAAAGATCATAACATTGGAAGGGGTTAAATAAGGTCATCACAACTTTAGATTTCTAGGAACCTTATCAAGATATGCAAACCATGTGCCTCTGGCCACTTTGGGCTGAGGTTTCAACCTATGAGAGTGTTTAGAATGATCACCACATTGTAGATCCAGGAGGAATCTCCAGAGGTTTGAGCCTGAGAAAACATATGTTTCTTGGTTCTCTGGTCTTTTCCTGACTGCTCATTAACAACAGTGTAATTTTCACTGTTCTCTAGTCTGAGGAACATCACAATTATATCCCCAGATCACGATGATCAGCTCTAGGCGGCTCTAGATGGGGAAAGTCATGGCCACCCATGAGAGACTTTGTCTCTCTTCACTTATAGTTGGATACCAGAATCGAAGACAAAAGACCAACACCCCACCCAGTTGTGGCTACTAATAGAATTCCTTTGCAACTGTGAATATCTAATGAATCCTTTACACTAGTTTTTGGACCTCTTCCTTAATATTTCCAAAAAGTACTACCACTGCAGATTCTCTGATTTTCTTTTTATAAAAATGTCTGCTTCATTGAGGTATAATTCACATGTAAAATTATAAGGTATTTAATATGTGCCTTATAGTCATATAAAGATTCCCCCCTTCTAGTTAATTAACACATCCATCACCTCATATATTTATCTTTTTTGTGTGTATGAGAGAACATTTAAGTTTTACTCTCAGCAAATTTCATTTATACAACACACTGTTATCAACTATAGTCACCATGTTTTATATTATATACTCATAACCTATTCATCTTATAGCTGAAAGTTTGTATACTCTTACCAGCCTCTCCTTATTTTCCCCACTTCCCAGCCCCTGTTAACCACTTTTCTGCACTCTGTTTCTATGATTTTGGCTTTTTTTTTTAGATTCGACATATAAGTGAAACCATGTGGTATTTATCTTTCTCTGTCTGATTTTCTTCACTTGGCATATCTCAAGGTCCCTCCATGTTGTTGCAAAAGGCAGAATTTCCTTCTTTCTCATGGCTTCAATATTCCATTGTGTATATAAACCACATCTTCATCCATTCATCTGCTGGCAGACACTTAGGTTGTTTCCATACCTTGACTATTGTGAATGATACTGCAATAAATACGTGGGTGCAGATATCTTTTCAATATCTTGTTTTTACTTCCTTTGGATATATACCCAGAAGTGGGATTTCTAGATCACATGGTAGTTCTATTTTTAATTTTTTGAGAAACCTTCATACTACTCTCCATAAGTGGCTAAACCAATTTACATTCCCATCAATAGTGCACAAGGGCTCCCTTTTTCCCACATCTTCACCAGCATTTGTTATCTCTTGTCTTTTTGATAATAGCCATTCTAACAAGTGTGAGGTGATATCTCGTTATGATTTTGATTTGCATTTCCATGATGATTAGTGATGTTGAGCACCTTTTTTAATGGATCTGTTGGCCATTTGGATGTCTTTGGAAAAATGTCTATTCAGTTTCTCTGCCCACTTCTTAATTGGATTGTTTGTTTATTTGTTTTCCTGTTGTGTTGTATGAGTTCTTATATATTTAAGATATTAACCCCTTATCAGATATGTGGTTTGCAAATATTTTCTCCCATTTCATAGGTTACCTTTACATTTTGTTGACGGTTTTTCTCGACCCTGCGGAAGTTTTTTTAGTTTGATGTAGTTCCACTTGTTTATTTTTGCTTTTGTGCCTTAGGTTTTGGTGTCAAATCCAAAAAATCATTGCCAATACCAATTTCAAGGAGTTTACCCTCTATGTTTCCTTCTAGGAGTTTTATAATTTCAGGTCTTATGTTCAAGTCTTTAGTCCATTCTGAGTAAATTTTTGTGTTCAGTGTAAGATAGTGGACCAGTTTCATTCTTTTGCATGTGGCTGTCTGGTTTTCTCAATACCATTATTGAAGAAATTATCCTTTCCCCAGTGTATATTCTTGGCTCCTTTCTTGTAAATTAATTGATCATGCATTTATGGGTTTATTTATAGGCTCTCTATTCTGTTTCAATGATCTATGTAACTGTTTTTATGCCAATACCATACTGTTTTGATTACTATAGCTTTGTAATATCAGTGAAAATCAGGAAGTGTGGAGATAGCCTCATCCACCAGAGGGCAGACAGCAGAAGCAAGAAGAACTACAATTCTGCAGCCTGTGGAATGAAAACCACATTCACTGAAAGATAGACAAAACGAAAGGCAGAGGACTATGTACCAGATGAAGGAACAAGATACAACCCAGAAAAACAATTAAATGAAGTGGAGATAGGCAACCTTCCAGAAAAGGAATTCAGAATAATGATAGTGAAGATGATCCAGGACCTCAGAAAAAGAATGGAGGCAAAGATCAAGAAGATGCAAGAAATGTTTAACAAAGACCTAGAAGAATTAAAGAACAAACACCTAGAAGAATTAAAGAACAAACAAACAGAGATGAACAATACAATAACTGAAATGAAAAGTACACTAGAAGTAATCAATAGCAGAATAACTGAGGCAGAAGAATGGATAGGTGACCTGGAAGACAGAATGGTGGAATTCACAGCCATGGAACAGAATAAAGAAAAAAGAATGAAGAGAAATGAAGACAGCATAAGGGACCTCTAGGGCAACATTAAACGCAACAACATTCGCATTATAGGGGTCCCAGAAGGAGGAGAGAGAGAGAAAGGACCCGAGAAAATATTTGAAGAGATTATAGTTGAAAACTTCCCCAACATAGGAAAGGAAATAGCCACCCAAGTCCAGGAAGCGCAGAGAGTCCCAGGCAGGATAAACCCAAGGAGAAACACGCTGACACACATAGTAATCAAATTGACAAGAACTGAAGACAAAGAGAAATTATTAAAACCAACAAGGGAAAAATGACAAATAAAATACAAAGGAACTCCTATAAGGTTAACAGCTGATTTCTCAGCAGAAACTCTACAAGCCAGAAGGGAGTGGCACAATATATTTAAAGTGATGAAAGGGAAGAACCTACAACCAAGTTTACTCTACCTGGCAAGGATCTCATTCAGATTCAATGGAGAAATCAAAAGCTTTACAGACAAGCAAAGCTAAGAGAATTCAGCACCACCAAACCAGCTCTACGGCAAATGCTAAAGGAACTTCTCTAAGTGGGAAACACAAGAGAAGACAAGGACCTACAAAAACAAACACAAAACAATTAGGAAAATGGTAATAGGAACATACATATCGATAATTACCTTAAACGTGAATGGATTAAATGCTCCAACCAAAAGACACAGGCTTGTTGAATGGATACAAAAAGAAGACCCATATATATGCTGTCTACAAGAGACCCACTTTAGACCTAGGGACACATACAGACTGAAAGTGAGGGGATGGAAAAAGATATTCCATGCAAATGGAAATCAAAAGAAAGCTGGAGTAGCAATTCTCATATCAGACAAAATAGACTTTAAAATAAAGACTATTACAAGAGACAAAGGAGGACACTACATAATGATCAAGGGATCAATCCAAGAAGAAGATATAATAATTATAAATATATATGCACCCAACATAGGAGCACCTCAATACATAAGGCAAATGCTAACAGCTATAAAAGAGGAAATCAACAGTAACACAATAATAGTGGGGTACTTTAACACCTCACTTAAACCAATGGACAGATCATCCAGACAGAAATTAATAAGGAAACACAAGCTTTAAATGGCACAATAGAACAGATAGATTTAATTGATATTTCTAGGACATTCCATCCAAAAACAGCAGATTACACTTTCTTCTCAAGTGCGCATGGAACATTCTCCAGGATAGATCACATCTTGGGCCACAAATCAAGCCTCGGTAAGTTTAAGAAAATTGAAATCATATCAAGCATCTTTTCCGACCACAACACTATGAGATTAGAAATCAATTACAAGGGAAAAAATGTAAAACACACAAACACATGGAGGCTAAACAATACGTTACTAAATAACCAAGAGATCACTGAAGAAATCAAAGAGGAAATCAAAAAATACCTAGAGACAAATGACAACAAAAACACGAAGATCCAAAATCTATGGGATGCAGCAAAAGCAGTTCTAAGAGGGAAGTTTATAACAATACAATCCTACTTCAAGAAACAAGAAAAACTTTAAATAAACAATCTAACCTTATACCTAAAGGAACTAGAGAAAGAAGAACAAACAAATCCCAAAGTTAGTAGAAGGAAAGAAATCATAAATACCAGAGCAGAAATAAATGAAATAGAAACAAAGAAAACAATAGCAAAGATCAATAAAACCAAAAGCTGGTTCTTTGAGAAGATAAACAAAATTGATAAACCTTTAGCCAGACTCATCATGAAAAAGAGGGAGAGGATCAAATCAATACAATTGGAAATGAAAAAGGAGAAGTTACAAATGACACTGCAGAAATACAAAGCATCATAAGAGACTATGACAAGCAACTCTATACCAATAAAATGGACAACCTGGAAGAAATGGACAAATTCTTAGAAAGGTATAAACTTCCAAGACTGAACCAGGAAGAAATAGAAAATAGGCACAGACCATCACAAGTAATGAAATTGAAACTGTGATTTAAATTCTTCCAACAAACAAGAGACCAGGATCAAATGGCTTCACAGGTGAATTCTATCAAACATTTAGGGAAGAGCTAACACCCTTCTCAAACTCTTCCAAAAAATTTCAGAGGAACACTTCCAAACTCATTCTTCAAGGCTACCATCACGCTGATACCAAAACCAGACAGAGATACTACAAAAAAGAAAATTACAGACCACTATCACTAATGAACATAGATGCAAAAATCCTCAACAAAATACTAGCAAACAGAATCCAACAACACAGTAAAAGGATCATACACCATGATCAAGTGGGATTTATCCCAGGGATGCAAGGATTCTTCAATATATGCAAATCAATCATTGTGATATACCATATTAACAAACTGAAGAATAAAAACCATATGATGATCTCAATAGATGCAGAAAAAGCTTTTGACAAAATTCAACACCGATTTATGATAAAAACTCTTCAGAAAGTGGGCATAGAGGGAAACTACCCCAACATAATAAAGGCCATATATGGCAAACCCACAGCACACATCATTCTCAATGGTGAAAAACTGAAACCATTTCCTCTAAGATCAGGAACAAGACTAGGATGTCCACTCTCACCACTATTATTCAACATAGTTTTGGAAGTCCTAGCCACGGCAATCAGAGAAGGAAAAGAAATAAAAGGAATACAAATTGGAAAAGAAGAAGTAAAACTGTCACTGTTTGCAGATGACATGATACTATATATAGAGAATCCTAAAGATGCCACCAGAAAACTACTAGAGCTAATCAGTGAATTTGGTAACGTTGCAGGATACAAAATTAATGCACAGAAGTCTCTTGCATTCCTATACACTAATAACAAAAGATCAGAAAGAGAAATTAAGGAAACAATCCCATTCACCACTGCAAGGAAGAGAATAAAATACCTAGGAATAAACCTACCTAAGGAGGTAAAAGACCTGTACTCAGGAAACTATGACACTGATGAAAGAAATCAAAGATGACACAAACAGATTGAGAGATATACCATGTTCTTAGATTGGAAGAATCAACACTGTGAAAATGACTATACTACCCAAAACAATCTACAGATTCAATGCGATCCCTATCAAATTACCAATGGCATTTTTTACAGAACTAGAACAAAAAATCTTAAAATTTGTATGGAGACACAAAAGACCCCTAATAGCCAAAGCAATCTTGAGGGAAAAAAGTGGAGCTGGAGGAATCAGGCTCCCTGACTTCAGACTATACTACAGAGCTACAGTAAACAAGACAATATGGTACTGGCACAAAAACAGAAATATAGATCAATGGAACAGGATAGAAAGCCCAGAGATAAACCCACACACCTATGGTCAACATTAGTTGACATATGACAAAGGAGGCAAGGATACACAATGGAGAAAAGACAGTCTCTTCAATAAGTGGTGCTGGAAAAACTGTACAGCTACATGTAAAAGAATGAAATTAGAACACTCCCTAACACCATGCACAAAAATAAACTCAAAATGGGTTAAAGAACTAAATGTAAGACTGGACACTATAAAACTCTTAGAGGAAAACATAGGAAGAACACTCTTTGACATAAATCACAGCAAGATCTTTTTTGACCCACCTCCTAGAGAAATGAAAATAAAAACAAAAATAAACAAATGGGACCTAATGAAACTTAAAAGCTTTTACACAGCAAAGGAAACTACAAACAAGACAAAAAGACAACCCTCAGAATGGGAGAAAATATTTGCAAATGAATCAATGGACAAAGGATTAATCTCCAAAACATAAACAGCTCATGCAGCTCAATATTTAAAAAGCAAACAACCCAATCAATAAATGGGCAGAAGACCTAAATAGAGATCTCTCCAAAGAAGACATTCAGATGGCCAAGTCTCACATGAAAAGCTGCTCAACATCACTAATTATTAGAGAAATGCAAATCAAAACTACAATGAGGTATCACCTGACACTGGTTAGAATGGGCATCATCAGAAAATCTATAAACAATAAGTGCTGGAGAGGGTGGAAAAAAGGGAACCCTCTTACACTGTTGGTGGGAATGTAAATCAATACAGCCAGTATGGAGAACAGTACAGATGTTCCTTAAACACCTAAAAATAGAATTACCATATGATCCAGGAATCTGACTGCTGGGCATATACGCAGGGAAAACCATAACTCAAAAAGACACATGCACCCCAATGTTCACTGCAGCACTGTTTACAGTAGCCATGTCATGGAAGCAACCTAAATGCCCATTGACAGACGAATGGATAAAGAAGATGTGGTTCATATATACAATGGAGTATTACTCAGCCATAAAAAGGAACAAAATTGGGTCATTTATAGAGACGTGGATGGACCTAGAGACTGTCATACAGCGGGAAACAAGTCAAAAAGAGAAAAACAAATATCGTATATTAACACATGTATGTGGAATCTAGAAAAATGGTACAGATTTGCAAGGCAGAAATAGAGACACAGATGTAGGGAACAAACGTATGTACACCAAGGGGGGAAAGTGGGGTTGGGGGTGGTGGTGGGATGAATTGGGAGATTGGGATTGACATATATACACTAATATGTATAAAATAGATAACTAGTAAGAACCTGCTGTATGAAAAAAAAATCAGGAAGTGTGATTCTTCAGCTTCATTCTTCTGGCTCAAGATAGCTTTGGCTATTCAGAGTCTTTTGCAATTTCATACAAATTTTAGAATTCTTCTTCTATTTCTGTGAAAAATGCCATTGGAATTTTGACAGGAATTGCATTGAATTTGTAAATTGTTTTGGGTAGTATGGACATGTAACAATCTTAATTGTTCCAAGCCATGAGCATTGAGTATCTTTACATTTAATTTATCTTCTTCAATTTCTTTCATCAATGTCTTATAGTTTGCAGTGTACAGATCTTTTACCTCCTGATCAAATCTGTCCCTAGATATTTCATTCTTTTTGATGCAATTGTAAATGGGATTGTTTGCAGCATGCTGTTGCTTCTTGTTTTTTATCCATTCTACCGCTCTTTCTTTTTATTGGAGAATTTAGTTCGTTTACGTTGAAAGTTATTATTGATAGTTATGGACTTACTATTCCCATTTTGTTGTTTATTTTCTGCCTGTTTTGTAACTCCTTTATTCTTTTTTTTTCTTTTTTTAAAACATCTTTATTGGAGTATAATTGCATTACAATGGTGTGTTAGTTTCTGCTGTATCACAAAGTGAGTCAGCTATCTGTATACATAGATCCCCATATCCCCTCCCTCTTGCATCTCCCTCCCACCCTCCCTATCCCACCCCTCTAGGTGGTCACAAAGCACTGAACTGATCTCCCTGTGCTATGAGGCTGCTTCTCACTAGCTATCTATTTTATATTTGGTAGTGTATATATGTCCATGCCACTCTCTCACTTTGTCCCAGCTTATCCTTCCCCCTCCCCATGTCCTCAAGTCCATTGTCTATGTCTGCATCTTTATTCCTGTCCTGCCCCTAGGTTCATCAGAACCATTTCTTTTTTTTAGATTCCATATATATGTGTTAGCGTATGGTATTTGTTTTTCTCTTTCTGACTTACTTCACTCTGTATGACAGACTCTAGGTCCAGCCACCTCACTGCAAATAACTCAATTTCATTTCTTTTTATGGCTGAGTAATATTCCATTGTATATACGTGCCACATCTTCTTTATCCATTCATCTGTCGATGGACAGTTAGTTTGCTTCCATCTCCTGGCTATTGTAAATAGTGCTGCAATGAACATTGTGGTACATGACTCTTTTTGAATTATGGTTTTCTCAGGGTATATGCCCAGTAGTGGGATTGCTGGGTCATATGGTAGTTCTATTTTTAGTTTTTTAAGGAACCTCTGTACTGTTCTCCATAGTGGCTGTATCAATTTACATTCCCGCCGGCAGTGCAAGAGCGTTCCCTTTTCCTTTATTCTTTTATTCTTCTCTTTCTCTCTTCCTTTGTGAGTTAATGATTTTCTGTGATACATGCATATATCCTTTTCCCTTTGTATTTTGTGTATTTACTGTAGGCTTTTGCTTTGTGGTTATCATGAAGTGTACATAAACATTGTTTATTTATAGCAGTGTATTTTAAGCTAATAATGACTTTGAACACATACTAAAGCTCTACATTTAACTCTCCATCCCTACCTTTTATGTTTTTGATGTCACAATTACATCTTTTTACCTGTGTATCTATTAACAAATTATTGAAGTAAGTGTTCAAGTTAGAGTTAAAGTAAAAATACTTTGGTTTTTTAACCTTTATACTAGATTTATAAGTGATTTACCCACCATTACAACATTACAGTATTCTGAATTTAACTATATGTTTACTTTTACTAGTGAGATTTACACTTTCATCTGTATTCCTGTTTCTAATTAATGTCCTTTCTTTTTAGTTGGGACAACTTTCTTTAACATTTTCCTTCTTACAAGGCTGGTCTAGTGGCAATGAACTCCTTTAGCTTTTGCTTGTTTGGAAAACTCCTTATCTCTCCTTCAATTCTGATGGACAACTTTGCTGGGTAGAGTAGTCTTTGTTGGAAATTTTTTTTTCTTTCAGCACTTTGAGTATATCATCCCTCTCCTTTCTGGCCTGAAAAGTTTCTGCTAAAAGTCTTATAGAGATTCCCTTGTGTTTAACAAGTTGTTTTTCTCTTGATGCTTTTAAGATTCTCTCCTTGTATTTAATTTCTGACAGTTTAATTATAATGTGTCTCAGTGTGGGTCACTTTGGATTCTTCTTATTTGGAAACTTCTGGGCTTCCTAGATCTGGATATCTCTGTTTCTTTAGGAAATTTTAGGAAATTTTCATTCGTTATTTCTTTGAATAAACTTTCTGCCCCTTTCTCTCTGTCTCCTCCTTCTGAGACCCCTACAGTACATATATTGGGCTGCTTGATGCTATCCCATAAGTTCCTTAATCTATCTTCACTCTTTTTTCATTCTCTTTTTCTTTTTGCTCTTCTGATTGGATGAATTCCACCACACTGTCTTCAGGTTCACTGATTTTTTCTTCTGCTTGATCTAGTCTCCTGCAGAGCTCCTCAGTTGAATTTTTCAGTTCAGTTACTGTATTCTTTGTGACTTCTCTTTGTTACTTTCTTATATTTTTTATCTCCTTGTTTAAATTCTCATTTTGTTCATGCATTGTTCTTCTGACAGGGTTAAGCATCTTTATAACCATTATTTTGAACTGTTTATCAGCTAAACTACTTATCTCTGTTTCATTAAGATCTGTTTCTGGAGTTTTATTTTGTTCTTTTGATTAGAACATATTCTTCTGTTTCTTCATTTTGCTTGACTCTCTGTGTCCGTCTTGCCTATTTCCCAAACATGAGAAATGTTTTCATCAATTTCAAGCCTGATAGAATGAGATCATATGGTCAGAGAAGATGACAAAGGTGCAATCATTTATTGTACCAATATATGCTGTGAGATAAAGAATACAATTTCTAGCAAGTAGGTAAGGAGATACCAAGTTGCCCACTGACTTAGACATACGTACTTGCCTCACCAGAACAGCACTACCACTCTCTCCTATTCCAGCCAATCCAGAACTTGTTTAGCTAGAGGCTATCTCTAAAAAAGTAACAATATTAATGGTAATTTGGTGTACTGTTGCTAGTTCACTGATTTGAGAAAGATAAAACATACAAGTCTGTCTTAACTGGGGTAGAGATATACAGGAAAAGACTGAGTAGCAGAAGCATTAAAAGATAAAACATAACTTGCCCCATATCAGTTACCATAGCTGACCATCATGTTATTTTGATGTTTCTTCATCTGTAGAGCAGTGAAAATTACACTGTTGTTAATGAGCAGTCAGGAAAACACTGAAGAACCAAGGAACGTAAGTTTTCTCAGACTCAAACTTCTGGAGGGTCCTCCTAAGTCTATAAGGTGGTCATCATTCTAAATATCCTAAAAGATAGAACAACAACAGCAACAAACCCACAGAGAGTGTTAGAGCAAGGTAGTGGGAATAGGAAGACATACAAATCCTTAGTTAGATAGTAGGGATTGAACTAAAAGTTTCAAAATCTAGTTCCTCGGCTGTAGACATGAAGAGGAGATTCAGGTCGACTTTCAGTTTCAGCTTTGACATGTAAAGAGAATAGAAGTCACCACTCCCGTTTTCAAAACAAGAAAAAAAAATCCAAATAAACTTAGTCGGTGATTTTTATTAGACTCGTTGGAGAACTAAGGTCACAGACTTAGTGCAGCACAAACTGCCACCCTGAAATCTGGAGAGACAGGTGAATATAAAGAATCATAAAGACCAATTCACTAGGAACAGAAACTTCTGAAACTGTGCACTGGTTGGAAGACTAAAATTTTAATTTTAATTTTAATAAATTGCTAGAGGCTGAGTGTGGACCATCTTGAGAGTTGAAAAATCTTGAGAGTCCAGTCTTAGTGGCTGCCCTCACACTTTCATGAGTTTTAACTTCAGGATCCCCCCAAATTTCATATGATGAAGATTGTACAAGAAGAAAATTTATATAATTGTATTAATAAATGAAGAAAAAGCACTTGACAAATTCAACATCCATTCATTAAAAAAAAAAAAGAGTCAGCAAACTAAGAATAGACGGGAACTTTCTCAACTTGGTAATGAGCAACTACCAAAAAACCTACAGCTAATATCATATTTAATGGTGAGAAATTAGATGCTTTCCCCAAAAGGTAAAAATGTCCTCTCTTACCACGTCTATTCATTATTGTACTAGAAGTCCTAGGTAGTTCAATAAGACAAAGAAAGAAATAAAAAGTATACATAGTGAAAAAGAAGAAATAAAACAGTCTTTGTTCACAGATGACATGATTTTCTCTGTAGAAAATTTTTTTAAAAGTCCTGTAACTATAGATGATTATAGCAAGTTTGCAGGATACAAGTTAATATGCAAGAGTCAATTGTTTTCTTCTATACCAGGAATGAAGAGTTGGAATTTGAAATTAAAAACACAATACCGTTTATGATAACACCCCCCAAAAATAAAACTTAAATAGAAATCTAAGAAAATATGTACAGAATATCTATGCAGGAAAGTATAAAAGTCTGATGAAAGAAATCAAAGAAGATCTAAATAAATGTAACGATAGTCATGGATTAAAAGCCTCAATATTGTTAAGATGTCGATTCTTCTCAACTCAGTCTATATATTCGTTGTAACCTCGATCAAAATCCAATCAAGCTATTTTGTGGATATCAATGAGCTGATTCTAAAGTCTATATATGGATAAGCAAAAGACTCAGAATAGCCAACACAATATGGAAGAAGAACAAAGTCAGAGGACTGACACTACCCAACTTCAAGACTTACTACAAAGCTTAAGTAGTTAAGTCAGATGAAAGAACAGACATAAATTAGACCCACACAGAGGCAGTCAACTGATCTTTGACAAAAGAGTAAAGGCAATTCAGTGGAGAAAGGATAATCTTTTCAACAATTGAACATCCATAAGCACAAATAAATAGATCTAGACACAGACCTTACACCTTTAACAAAAAATAACTAAAAATGTATTGTAGATCTAAATATAAATCACAATATATAAAACTTTTGGAAGAAAACATAGGGGGAAATCTCAGAGACCTTGGGTTCGATGATGAGTTTTTAAATACAATATAAAAACCACAATCTATGAAAGAAAATGTTGTCTTTACTGAAATTTAAAACTTCTGCTCTGTGAAAGACACTTTTAAGAGAATCAAAAGACAAATCACAGACAGGGAGAAAATATTTGTAAAACACATATCTGATAAAGGACTTGTTTCCAAAATATACAAAGAACTCTTAAAACTCAACAATAAGAAAACAAACAACCCATTTAAGAAATGGGCAAAGGATCTGATCAAAGAACTCACCAAAGAAGACATACAAATGGCAAATATTTATGAAGAGATATTCAACATCATGGGTGATTAGGGAACTTCAAGTTAAAATGACAATGAAATACCACTACACATGTATTAGAAGCTAAAATTTAAACAGACAATATCAAATACTGACAGTGCTGGTGAGAATGCAGAGCAAAAGGAATTCTCATTCCTTCCTGTTGGGAATGGAAAATGGTACAGTTGCTTTGGAAGGCAGTTTGGCAGTTTCATACAATGCTAAAAATAGTCTTACGATCCAGTTCAGCAGTCACACTCCTAGGTATTTACCTAGGTTACACCCAGTTGAGTTGAAAACTCATGAACCACCATGCTTATGTTAATAGTAGCCTATTCATAATCACCAAAAACTGGAAGAAATCCTTCAATAGGTGAATGGATAAATAAACTGTAGTACATTTGTACAATGGAATATTATTCAGCAATAAAACAAAGTGAGCTACCAAGTAACAAAAAAGATAGGGAGACTGTATTATCCAATTATATAAATTCTGGAAAAGGCAAAAGTGTAGAAGTAGTAAAATAAGCAGTAGTTGCCAAGGGTTCTGGGATAGGGTCAGGCACAAGGGATTTTTAAGGCAGTAAAACTTTTCTGTATGATATTGTAATGGTGACACATGACTATGCAGTTGTCAAAATCCATGGAACTTTATAGCACAAAGAGTGAACATTAATATATGCAATATTTAAAATAATCATTGAGGAGGTTTGGGGATGCCAGGAAGGAATTCAGACTGTGACACGAACATCTAGCTATATTAAAATACATAAAACAACCTCTCTGCAGAGGTTGAGGGGAAAGGGGCTGATCTAAGTAACTTTGGTAATAAGTGGAGTCTGTAAGAGTAAAGGCAAAAGGAACTACACATTAAGAACTGTGTTCTAGTTGATAAAACTGTTTCCCACTGCGTTATGAGTTAATAATTCTGCTGCTATCCATGTATACTGGAATTGAACAATTGAGTAGATGGATAGCAGACAGTGGGAGAAAGCTTTTTCGTTATTGGATGAGAGTTTACAGATGAATAACTGGAAGAGGCGCAAATGAGCCATGTGATAATAGATTAGAATTGGAGATTTCAGAATAAACTCATGTTTAACTTAGTATAAATACAGATATTTATATATAGAAACACTTACATATATGTGTATATAAACAGGTTGGTATACATACATATATTTCTGTGCTCTGTCAGCTGAGAGACCCCCAAAGAAATGATAATCCAGTAGCACAGCACACCTAGTACCCAGATCTTGTTTTCTTATACCATTCTCCAGTAAAAGGAACCAGGGCTCCTTAGAGAAATGACTGAATCTTGGATTGGGACAGGAAATACACAAGATAAGCCTGAAGCATTTTGTAGAGGCAGAAGTTAAGGAAATGTTCAAATAAAGGGAAAAATAAAACTCACACACATTGATGGGGACTATGTCAAAGGTACACAGGAGCCCACTGAAAGAGCTCCCAATGTCCAAAGCTAGAACAATTTGAGCAAAAGAATTAGTAAAATAGGACTGTATTATAATTCAAAGTATAAAACAAATAATTCATTGTATCATGATACAAATATATGATTGAATAAACTAATAAGTTCAGGAGAAAAGACAAATCTCCCAGGTAGAATAATTCCAAATATTATATGAAGGTACTCCACCTTCAAGGAGGTAGAGTATATCTTCCCACTCCTTAGGTCTGGGTTGTACTTAGTGATTTTCTTCCAAATAGAATAGTATGCAAAGAGGGGAGGGTAGTAACTTTACAGTGGAGAAACCTGACAAACGGTACCTCAGCCAGGTGATCAAGGTCAACATAAACCAGCCAACAATCATACTGATAATAAGTACCCTTGATAAGATGTGATATAAATGGCACTTTACCTCTGGTGTTTTCCTCTCAATAACCCACTAACTCAGTCTTACCGTGAGAAAAACATCAGAAAGATTCCAATAGTGTGTATCCTGCAAAATACCTGACCACTATTCCTCAAAATGTCAGAATCATCAGAACAGGAAAAGTCTGAGAAACTACTATAACCAAGAGATGCCTAAGGAGACATGCCAGCTAAATGCAATGTACTATGCTAGATGGGAACCTGGAACAGAAAAAGGCCATTAGGTATACACTAAGGAAATATGAATAAACTGTGGACAATACTTAATAGTAATGTATCAATATTAGTTCATTAATTATAACAAATGTACCATACTAATGCAAGATATTAATAATAGGGAAAATCGGGCCCAGAGTATATGGAAACTCTCTGTATTCTCTTTTCAATTTTTCTGTAAGTCTAAAACTTTTCTAAAAATAAAGTCTACTTAAAATGTTGTTGGCGGGATTCACTCAGAACCCAAGTGGACAGCTATTGTCCTGGGGCTTCCCTTCATTCACATCTTGGAGATTCCCTCTGCCTACTTCCAGTGTTGGATACCTGTGTCCTGGATCCTGTGTCCTTCCTCTATCTTAATTTATTCCCTAATCTTGTTGAAGTTTATTGTCCAATAGCTTTCTTATAAAAAGTGCATGGAAAGTAAATGTTTCAAAATGTGTGTATTACAAAATATAATTATTCTACACTTACCCTCGATTGGTCATGTGGCTAGATATTGAATTCTAGGTTGGGGATCATTTGTTGTTACAATTTTGCAAGCATTTGTTCCTTGTCTTCTTACATCCAAGATTGTTGTTAAGGAGTTCAAAATCATCCTAATTCTGGGTCCTTTGAATTTGACCTCTTTTATCTCACTAGAAGATTTAGGGGTCTATTTAATCCGTTCTTGGTTGTTAGTATCAAGTTGGAAGAAAAGCCTCCTATAACTGAAACACTGTATGCTAATATTTCTGAAAAACCTAGATACTTTTGAGCTGAAATGTTTTGTCCTTTGTTAACAATTCTAACAGGGTTTTCCAGCATCTGATAGGCCTGAGTCAGAGCTAAGACTGCTGAGGCTACAAAAGTCTATAGTGTAAGGCCACAGGGGTTCTGCCTACCTGAGTGGACAAAGATCTATAATTTAAGGAGGAAGATCTTTGCATTCAGCAATAAATCAAAGGGCATGATTATTTTGTATAGGTGGATCCACAACCCACAGGTTGGGCCCATGCTAGATCTTTTCCATGAGGTCCAACAATCTTTAGAGGAATAATGATGATTACTACCACTATTTATTGGAGTACTGTATAAGAACTTTTAGCTTCAGCATCCAGCCCCTTCAATTCTGAGTTTCATGCCCTGAAATCATGGTAGGTCCTTATCATCCACTAAAATTGAAGAGTAGAGACAGAGCACAAGATATGTGGGTATGACATTGGTAGACTTCTTCATAGGGAAAATTAAAGAAGCATGAAGCTTAGAAATAGTTCCAGTTAACTATATCCAAAAGATTTTATTTTGAATATGAGACTATCTCCATGCATTAACATGTTAGTTTTGGTTATGCCATCTTAGCAACTCTATTAACCTCATTTCCAAACTATAACCACGGTAGCAAGATTTAGGATGCATAAGCTGAACTTCAAAATGCTATATATGACATACTAATATAAGAAGAAATTTTTTATAGATCAGATTTAGTTAGTACTGTCTTGGTTGATGTATTGGATCTTGGAGGTTTCTAAAGCTTCGGTAACAATTTCTATTTAATGGTCATTAGCTCTTTGCTCAAGGTATGATGCATCTAGTCTTTCAGTAATGCAGAATAGAAAATGATCATTCAACAATTGCTGTAGAGTGGCTAGGGCAAGCAGTATGAAATGACTCCAATATATAAGATAATTTTACTGCAAAGATTGAGTTGAATAAACAAATTGCCAAGATAAATTAAGTCAATTTATAATAGATAACTTCAAGTTTTGTATACTTTTAAAGTTAAAGTCTAGGGACATATTTGCACCAAATCTAAAATTTTTACACATTTGTCCGTTGCTTAGTTTACTTTGTTCTATAGAGACAGAAATTATATTTCATTTTGCTACAATCCATTTTAACAATCAACGTACATATAAATTTAGTAATATGGTATCCATTCTTTGTAAATGTTGTATACTGTTCTGATGAAGCAAGTGAAATTACTCCGTCTTATTTTCAGCATTAACATCCTCCAAAAGGTATTTTATTTTAACTTCAAAATGCTTCACTTGCGTTTGTGTGTGTGTGTGTGTGTGTTTTAATTTATAATTCTTTCATCCTGGATAGATGAGCTAATAGAAAATGAGGTATTGTCCTACTTTGGAAGACTGAGAAAGTATCTGAAGATTCATTTTGAGGACACTAGAATTATTTTAAATTTAATGATAGATTTTAAATTGTTAAATTCAAGTGTGAAATGAGTATTTCTCAAAACAAGCCATTGGAATCTGCACATCTGTAGGAATAAAATAACCATAAGTTAAAATATTTTTTCTTTACTTTTGCTCAGATTTTTTTAATGAAAAAAAATACTGCCTTTATTCACAGGAAGAAAAAACAAACATGCATCGTGCTTTCTTTATGGTAATTCTACAGTATGCATATTTTACTGTAAATTCTGGGTACATTCTATTCTTGAACCAATTTTAAAAAGACTACTTATCATAACTATCCACATTAATTCAATTTGCAGTGAGTTCAGATGTTTCCTAATGTTTTCCAAAATGTTCATTCCAATTACAGACTCCTTGTGTCTTTGGGGTTTTCTGCATCACAATTTGTAGCAAACAGATCATTCAACACGAACAGCAGAATGAGACATCCTCTCCTGGTAATTGAAAAATCTCAGCATTAAGCGTCATTACATTACATTTTTAAATTTTTAAATTTTTTTTTTTTTTTTTTTTTTTTTTTAACTTTGGGTTTATTTATTTATTTATTTTTATGGCTGTGTTGGGTCTTCGTTTCTGTGTGAGGGCTTTCTCTAGTTGCGGCAAGTGGGGGCCATTCTTCATCGCGGTGCGCGGGCCTCTCATTATCGTGGCCTCTCTTATTGCGGAGCACAGGCTCCAGACGCGCAGGCTCAGTAATTGTGGCTCACGGGCCCAGTTGCTCCGCGGCATGTGGGATCTTCCCAGACCAGGGCTCGAACCTGTATCCTCTGCATTGGCAGGCAGATTCTCAACCACTGCGCCACCAGGGAAGCCCACATTACATTTTTATACTGTTATTTTCACTAGTCTCAGACCATGTGTAAAATCAAAACTTAACACTGCATCTATATGATTACCAAATGTGTTATGACTAATGAAACTCCCACAAACCAAGGTCTGACTTGCCAAATGAAAAACATGTTTTGTTTAGTTTTTTGACATTGGAATTAAACATTATTAGTTTGCTAATATTAACTGGTGGCATTCAATATTCTTCATACCCCCTTCAGTCCTCTTCCTGTATGACTAGGGCTAGAAGCCCTGGGAGGGAACTTCCTAGACTCCCTTCCTAGACTCCCTTGCCAACAGGGTTTTGAATTTGTTCAGAGTTCCACCAATGACATACACTCTCACAAGGCAGAAAAAGCAGAAGCCATGTTCTTTTTCCTATTACAGTGGGTGGAGGTGTAGATTTCCCAGCCATGAGTTTTTGCAGCAGATTCTGCTTTCTAATGCCATTCACCTTCCTGGATGCCATGAAGGAGTTCTGAAATCTGCAACAGATTTCTGCAGGTTGCTGACTCTAGATAACAGCAACTCTGTCTCTGTAGCACTAAATCTAAAATGAGTGACTTTTGCTACTTAAGGTGTTCAAAGGTTTTGTAAGCACCTAATTCTAACCTAGAGTAGTTTTTTTCTTGTTAAACCCTAGCACAAATGAATATGAAAAAATACCAAGTACTGAGTGACATTTAGTGCCAGAGAAGTAGACCATCTAGAAAGGCAGATTGAGCTAAGGTAGAGAGAAGCTAGCAGAAAGCTAGAGTTTAGAGCTGAGAAAGCTCAGGAAAAGTTAGGATAATGAGCAAGGTCTGTCAACATTGGTCTCAGTAGAGGTAGTTAGTTCTCCATCCATTTATACTGCTTGTAGTATACGGGTAGCTCATGACTGTAGAAAATAAATGCCAACTTTATTCAGTGAATGGGAAAAATGCTTAGTTATCCTCCTACTTCCATTAGTTCCCAGCAGACTTCCACTCAATAGACCAGTCACATCCCCCCATCCATCTGGCAGCATTTGTCATTTAATAAGCAAGTCACTTAATCTGAAGATAATTCCCACCATCTAACCAGGGTGTTGTGATTATCAAGTGATTTGTGATATGTAAATGTGCCCAGCAGAGAGCAGATCCAAAGCAAGGGTAAATTGCTCAGGAAAGCTAAGCAAATAAGCTAAGTAAGTTAGCCTGAATAATGAATGCTGGCTTCTATTGGGTATTCTACTGCTCTGTGGAACTAGGGAATCCAGATCTGACTCTTGTTACCACTTGCTATGCAGAAGGCAAGACATTTGAATAGTTTTAGCACTCAGAACTAAACTATTAACTTTTTACTTGCAATTAAATTTGACATGCAGTCTTGCTCACTTTATTCTTGGTTTTATGCTGTCATGTTATTTATTTATTTTAAAAATATTGGACTAAGACAAAGTCAGTACATTCCAACCTATCTCTCCAGCTGAATGCACCCACAAAACCTCTACAGAATGCCTGGAGAAGCTATTTGAAGATTCTGAAATTAAAAAGTAACATACAGATTGGAGAAGACCAGAATTTGAAATACTACAGAACCAATAATGAGTTTAACATTTTTTCACTCCAGTATCCTCCAGCCTGGACTCAAGATAGCCTGAAACCCAGAAGTGGATATTGATAGAGAAAGAGAGAGTTACAGAGTCCTCTAGTTCTGGCTTGACATGTGAAAAGGATCTCTGAGTGCTTAGAGAGAGTGGAGAAAATCCCTTAATTTTTTTCTTTCTTTTTATCTTATTTTTTGGTTTTCTTGCATCCCAACTCCATGGCAATAGCAGTAGTGACAGCAGCACCAGAGGCCTACAGGTGACTTAAATTCTGAGGGAAGGGAATGTTCCTCTCCAGTCAGAAGATCTGTGGTTTCAAAAGGGTGGGATGAACTCTCGTAGCTTTTTTATTCCTTGTTCTCCTACCTCTTGGCTGAAACCTGCATGTAGCTTTGGAAACTATGCAGCAGAGTAGGGTAGATAAAACCCTGGATTTCTGTCCAGAGGACTGAAAGGGGAGTCACAGGGAACAAAAAGTAACAACAGATTATAGAGAAGGAGGTGCTTGGTTCCGTGACTCCTGTAAATTTGTTTATGAGCTCCTGGGCTCACTCCCAAGTTGCACATACATGGATCTGATCTTAAATAGCATGCTAACAGTTGTTCAGTTAAGAACTAAATGAAAAGATAGACAATTGCCCAGGTCCCAGACTGGCCAGGGAGGGGCACACATTCTAGCTTTGCAAAAGCTTTAAAAATGGAACTGACATTGAAACTACCACCCACAGAAGTCTAGTTGGATCTTGTGACATGACTCCAACTGATCAACTGCCTAATGAAACAAAATATCAACATTCTCCATAGAGCTTAACTAAAACTGAGAGTTTTATAATATAATTTTCAAAATGTTCAGGATACACTCCAAAATTATTTACCATGTGAAGAAACAAGAAAATCTCAGCTCACATGGGAAAAGACAATTAACAAATGCCAGTGCTGAGATGACACAGATGTTGGAACTGACAAATACTTTAACGCAGATATTATGAAAATGCTTCAGAAAGTAAGGACAAATACTGTTTGAATGAATGGAAAGATAAAAAATCTCAGAAAATAAATAGAAGATATAAAAGAAAACCAAATGGAAATTTTAGAACTAAAAATGTAATAAAAATTTAAAACTCACTGGGTGAACTCAAGTCAAATGGAAGTGACAGAGGAACAAGACAATGAACTTGAAAATAGAAAAATGGAATTATCCAGGTTGAATAAGGAGAAAAAAAATTGAAAAGAAAAAAATTTGCAGAGCCTCAGGGACCTGAGTGACAAGACTGAAAAGCACACCATTTATGTTACTGAAGAACCAGAAAGAGAGGAGAATAATTCAGTACAAAGAAAAAGTTTCTGAAGAGAATGTATTTGAGGCAAATTTTCCATATTTGGTGAAATACATAAACATACAAATTCAAGAAGCTAAGCAAACTACAAACAGGATAAATCAAAAAATCCACACCCAGGCACAACATAATCAAATTTCTGTAAATTAAAGGCAAAGAAAATATCTTAAAAATAGCCATAGACAAATAGTTCCTCAATACAAAGAAACAAAAATTTGAGTAATTGGATTTCTCATCAGAAACCACAGAGAAATCACAAAAGAAAATGGCACAACAATTTTCAAGAACTGAAAGAAAAAAAAACTCAATCCAGAATTCTATATACAACAAAAATATCTTTCAGGAACAGAGACGAAGTAAGACATCTCTGCTGAGAGAAAACTAAGAAAATTCCTTCCCAGCAGACCTACACTAAAAGAATTACTAAATAAAGTTCTTCAGAGAGAAAGAAAATAATACTGAAAGGAAACTTGGAAGTTCAGGAATGAAGGAAGAGCAACAGAAATGGTGAATATCTGGGTGCTTCTGATAAGCTATTTCCCTCCCTTTGAATTCATTAAACTATGGTTGAGAGCAAAAATTATAATATTGTCTGATGGAGTTTTCAATGTATGTAGATGCAATACATAAGACAACTACAACATAAAGGGAGGAGGTTAAAACCTATATTATAATACTGTTTCTATTTTCCGACTGTGAAAAGTTAAGTATGTATACTATAAATCCTAGATTAGCCAATAAAAAATTCTATGCAGAGACATAGTAAAAAGCACAATAGGTAAAATTTTATACCAAAAGAATATTCAAATAACCCAAAAGAAAGTAGACAAGAGGAAACAATAATCTGAGGGAAGAAAAAAGAGGTAACAAACAGAAAGTAAATAATAAAATGGCAGGCCTGAATCCCCAAATACCATCATTATATTAAATGTAAATGGTCTGGCATATACCCAGAGAAAACCATAATTCAAAAAGACACATGCACTCCAATGTTCATTGCAGCACTGTTTACAATAGCCAGGTCATGGAAGCAACCTAAATGCCCACTGACAGACAAATGGATGAAGAAGATGTGGTACATATATACAATGGAATATTACTCAGCCATAAAAAGGAATGAAATTGGGTCATTCGTAGAGACATGGATGGACCTAGAGACTGTCATACAGAGTGAAGCAAGTCAGAAAGAGAAAAACAAATACGTATATTAACGCATATATGTGGAATCTAGAAAAATGGTACAGATGAACCGGTTTGCAAGGCAGAAATAGAGACACACACGTAGAGAACAAACGTATGGACACCAAGGGGGTAGCAGGGGGTGGGGGTGGTGGTGGGATGAATTGGGAGATTGGGATTGACATCTATACACTAATATGTATAAAATAGATAACTAATAAATAAATAAATAAATGTAAATGGTCTGAACACACAAATTAAAAGACAGAGATTGTCAAAGTGGATAAAAATATATGACTCAACTATACGCCGTCTATAAGAAACTCACTTCAAATATAATTATATAGGTAAGTTAAAGGTAAAATACGGAAAAATATATAACATGTAAACAATCCTATCTTTAACAGGAAGATATTGTATCTAGAGAACAAATGCCTGGGGTTAAGAAGATAGAGATGGCAGGAGCTCCAGATGTTAAGCGGTTAGTGAGGGCCAAGGTCGAAGCTGGGATCCCGTAAAACTATGAACCACCCCCTTATGCTCCCAATATATGGTCATGTGAGGCTGGAAGCTGGCTGATATAGATGGTTTAGCCATGGTCTCCCAATAGGGTAAGCCAATTTGGACTTTTTCCAACCTCATATTTCTAGAAGACTTCCTCTTTGAAAATTAAACATCCTTTTTTTTTTTTAACCTTTTAAAAACTAGTACATATGTCCATGGAAAAAATGCTACCACACCCAGATTCCTTTATCCTAGCCACCCTGGAGCCTATTATGTCTGTTTGTCAAAGGCATTTCATTTTAATATGCTCTCCCTCTGCAGAGGCTGCCTCTTTCCTGAAGTTTGTTGTTGCCATGCTTTCACTTCATTCCCCTTAGTATTTTTCACGCTTATATTTACACGTCTATCTTCCAAGGAGAGAGGCTACCTTGACTTAATGAGAGAGGATGGTATCCTCTTCTGTCCTTCTCCTCTTCCTCCCCAAAGGGTCTTAACCTGGTTCTTGCCTGATTCAAGATGTTAGGAATGATAGGCATTTTAAGTAGTTTAGGATAGAAGATGTAGGTAACAGCTATGTGAACCATCTACTCTCACAGGGTAACTATCCCTGAAAGCATTAGAATTAAAACATAAAACAAGCCTCCTGGGGAGGAGGAGAGATACCTCAGCAAGAATATTTCTAGTTTTGACACTCTTCACAAGATCCAGAAGCCTGGAAACACAGAGTCCAGGTTTACTGAGGATAAAAGAATGGGCAACTACCAAGAAACCATGGTACTTAAGAAATGCTTTTGTGCACAGGGAACTCTGCTCAGTATTATGTAATAACCTAAATGGGAAAAGAATTTAAAAATGAATAGATACATGTATATGTATAACTGAGTCACTTTGCTGCATACCTGAAACTATCACAACATTGTTAATCAACTATACTCCAATATAAGATAAAAAGTTAAAAAAAATTTCTTCCTTCTGAAAGAAGGGACTTAGCAAGAGAGAGCATCATGTTCTGTGATGTCAAAGCTGAAGAAAAGACAGAGCAGATCTTAGATCAAGTCCACCTGGACATTTCTGCTTGTTGTCTGTTTCACCCCGGACAGCAGTCCCCACCTGACCTCAGAATTGAAAGCTTTACCCCCTTTAAGTAACAACACAGGTTCATGTGTATTCCTTGTGTTATGCTGTATTTTTTTTAAGTAAAATAAATAAAAGAAAAAAGTGAAAGAAAGAAATGCTTCTGCTAGAGATCTGACCACCTGTTAGGAGTTAAGATTTGAGCTTGAAATGAAATTTTGTCAGAGATGTTGGTAGAAATCATAGTGACGAAAAACTAACATCAAAACTAACTAACAACAAGAACAACAAAAAACAGCATTAGCGTGGACTATTCAACAACAGTTTTGCTAAAAGCGTTGGTTATTTAGCTGTGGAAAGTTAACTACCTGCTGCTTACAGCTATTTGTGCCAATATTACCCTGATTAGAGCCTCCAGACTCCTGTCATGTCTTAAGCTCCTGGCCTGAATTTTTGCAATTGTAGGGCTGGATATTTGGAAGGCAATGAGGGAGAAGGTCATGAGCTGTACACATGATCTCAAAAGTAGTCTTCTTAAGAACTTATTAATTCCTTGCTCAATATCCCACTGACTTCCCAGTGAACTCGAGAGAAAGACTACATTCTTTAAACTGGATTTCCCCCAAAGCAAACTGGTTTCAATGTCCTTTGAGGAGGTCTTGCTCATTTGGAACTGCGTTCTCTGTTTCTCCTGCTGTTCCCCCCAGTTAAGAGAATCTGATTTTCATTTGCCATTCTCCAAATCTTATCCATTCTGCTTCTTTGAAAAGTTGGTCTCTACACTGGGTCACAATAATTTTTCTTTCTTATTTTTTATAACACTGATATATATCTGCCAAAATAAGAGGCACAGACTGTCTAAGGTTAATTACCCATTGCCTGTGTATATCTTGGGTCTACAAGTGGATTTTAAATCCTTAGAAGCCATGGACTCTGGCTTACATTTGTTTTCCTATTACTAAAGCAGAAGAGTTGAAATTTATCTTGACAAAGTTCAAAAGCAAATTTCAGCTTATTTGTGAATACTTTTCTAGCCCATTAATCATAGTTTTTCTTTGCATATGCACATTTATGCTACTGGCATGCTTATACCTTAATCAAAACACATGTTCCATGTGCAGAGTAAAAGCAATGATTTTCTTGTTATAACGTGGAAAGTTGACACTATGGCAGTATCATGGCTAACATCTGTTTTAAATGGGAAATTACAAGTATAGATAACGACCCTTGGTGAATAGATTTTTTATTACTAACAGATGTTAATCCTCTCAGCAATTGGCAATAAAATTTTCTGTATTTCTGTAGGCACTTTAGGTGACAGATAATATGCTGAATACTTTGCTGCCTGACTTGCATCAGATTTGTGTTGCTACTTTGCGGTGTGCACTGATTGCGCTTAGATCCAGTTTTTTGTTTCAGGGAAACATTTGATCTTTTAATAATAGTAGGTGCTTTAAGTAGAATGCTAATTGTAAAATATTAGACATTATAGAAATATGTAAAGAGTAAAAAGCCTCCTTCACCTCAATGCTATCCCCATAGGTAACCACTATGAACAGTTTAGTACAGGGGCTGGTAAACTACAGCCTGTCACCTGTTTTTGTAAATAAATTTTATTGGAACACAGCCATACCCATTCATTTATGTATTGTCTAGGGCTGCTTTTGCACTACAACAGTGAAATTAAGTAGTTATAGCAGAGATTGTGTGGCCAACAAAACCTAAAATATTTACTATCTGACCCTTTACAGAAAAAGTTTACTGACTCCTAATTTAATATGGCATATACACTTCCAGATTTTCTACATATGTACAAGTGTACATATGCTTTTTAAAAATCTTAGTGACATGTTACATGCATACAAAAATATGCACAAATCTAATTGTGCAGCTTGATGAATTTTCACAAAGTGAATATCCCCAAGTACCCAGCACTCAGTTCAAGAAGTAGAACATTACCAGCACCTCAAAAGTCTCTCTCAAGCTCCTTTTCTGTCACTACCATCTCTTAAAGGTAACCTTATCCTGCTCTCTAACCCTGTAGGTAATTTTGTCTGTTTTTTAAGTTACATAAATTGGACTATACATTATGTGTTCTGTGCCTGGCTTCTTTTGCTCAACATTATGTTTTAAGAATCAGCCATATTGTTGCATATGGCAACAGTGTTCGTTCCCATTACCAAAAGTATTTCACTAGGTAAATATGCCAGCCTTTACTTATTCATCCTACTGTGAGTGGACATTTGTGGCATTTTCAGTTTGGGGCTGTTTTAAATAATGCATAAATGAACATTTTAACATGTCTTTTGGTGAACATATGCAGGCATTTCTCACACATGCTTTTTTGAAACTTGTATGTAGATCATGCTCTGTAACAACTTTCCAAGTAGAGCTGCCTTACTTTATTACAACTGCATAGTATTCAACTGTATGATGTTCTACACCATATTTTCCTGTTGTTGGTCAGTCAGGCATGTGGCAGAGACTGATGGATATTCCCTGAAATCCATTCTCCCTTTCTGCTATGGTAATTGTACCTTCACACTTTTAGCTAGGCACATGGCTGCCCAGAATAAAGTCTGTATTTTCCAGTCTCCCTTGAAGCTAGGTGTTACCATATGACTAAGTTCTGAACAGTAGAATGTATGTAGAGTATCACATAGCAGATTCCAAGATTCTTCCCAAGAGACAGGATGACTACACCCTCTGCCTTTTTACTTCCCTTCCTCCATCCTGCTGCCTATAGGCACATGCTTATATCTTGAAGTTGAGGCCCACACAGTGGAACCACAAGACATATGGAGCCTGGGCCTTGATTGATCAAGTTTTATACCTACCCTAGACTGCCTATCTGGAATTTTATATGAAGAAGAAATTATCCATCTTATTTGAGCTACATTTTTTTCTGCCACTCATAACTGAAATGAATTATGACTAATACAAGTTCGTTTCTAAATTTTGTTATTACACACTATATGGCAGTGAACATCTTTCCATACATCTTTATATATTTTTATGTGTCTACTTTGCAGAAAAAAATTACTACAGGTGGAATTGTTGGGTCAAAAATTAAGAACATTTTAAACTGTAGATACTGCCAAATGTTCTTCTAAATGTTGTACCAATTACATTGCCACTTATATTATGAGTGACATTTCCTCCTTAAATACACTGGATGTCAATTTGCCAAACCTCTTATATTAAAAAAATGAATAAAAAAAAAAAAATCAAAAGACCAAACCCTACTTTTCTTTTTCATGCCTTTGTTAAGGGAAGTTGAGCAAATTTTCATTTAATACTTTTTTTAAAATGAGATGTAATTGACATATAACATTGTATTCATTTTTGGTGTAGAATTAATGAATATGTTATATGTTTATATATGATATAACATAATATTACATATATATTCCAAAATGATTACCACATTAAGTTTAGTTAACATCCATCACCACACACAGTTACAAAATTCTTTCCTTGTGATGAGAACTGAGTTTTGTGTTATCTTTTATCTGTCCCCTTAGCTTATTATTTTTTCATTTTCTGAAAATCATATCAAGTGGCAAATAATTTATGTCCAATTCTAATATTCAATATACCTTAATTTTTCTTGTCATATTGTGTTGGGAATAAAACTGGAACAATATTGGATAATAGTAAAAGAAGTCATACTTTTTCTCTTACCAGTGGGAATTCTTTTAGTAATTCACCATTAAGTATGACATTTAAAATAGGCTTTTAACCAATTTTAAAAATCAAATTAAGATCAAGTTCTTAAATGTTGAGTCTCATTTTAATACATTACTTTTAAAATATAAACAAACAGTGGTTTGTCTTTAATAGTAACAGGAGAATTTCGTGCACTTAAGGTTGTTAAGTAAGAGAAGAGACCTTTAAAAAACCTGAAGGTGAGAGAACGCTTTCATTGGCTCTGAGTCTTAGAATGCTTGGTGAGTGACCTAATTTCAGGATGCTTTAGTTTTGAGATCCAGCAGGAAATAATTCTGGATTGTACACCCTCTGTAAAATTTACCATCTCTGTTTTGGGAGAGAGGGTTTAAATTACAGTATTGTTTGACAGCAGTTTTACTATATGAAGGATATTTTTAAAATAAACCTAAGACCTGGCTGAAGCATGTTAACAATACATTATTTCTTAGTTTAGCGTGAGACCATCCAAAACTAAATCATCCACATTATGTCAGACATCTTATTAGCCCAGTTACCCAGAAGACTTAGTCAACTTTGTTTCCTTTCCCCCTACAGCCCACATTCAGAATGCCATCAAGTTCTCTTATTATTTTCTTTACTCCACTACTACCACCTTAATTAAAGCTTTTATGTCTTGATGAGTCTGGCCACAAAGACCAATTAAAATAGTGTAGAAAATAGACATAAGCTCCCATGTCTGGCCTCTGGGACCAAAATCTAATTCAAAAGGCCCATTATAATGCTATCAATTGGTAGAGTGTTTAGACCATCTTGAAAGAGCCTAACCCAAGTCTTGAGACAGAAATTGGAAATGATTATACTGGGATATGCTGTATAACTCAGTAGTCTAGAAAACTCTGCCACAGAAAGAAATGTGACTTGGAAATTGCTTCACAGTCATAAAGAATATATTTGGCCACTCTGAGGGATGTTCCAGGCAATAGTATGAGTCTTACCCTAGCTACATAACCCTTTCAGGTCAGAAGAAAGGTCAAAAAACTGGCCAGATTTCAGAATGAAAATGCTTTTGAGATTTGTGAGAAAGAGAATTCAGATCTAAACTCTGCAAGAACAGACCTTAGACTTTCTGGCCATAATTCATTTGTTATTGATACCATATGATTGCAATGACATTCAATGGTGTAAGGGCAATACTTGCTGCCAAGACAAAAAACCTTGTATGATATGAAGCTTTCTACTTTTGGCCACACATGCAACAAAGACGTAATTTTGGTTATTTTCATTTTTTTGTCCCCCCCAAAGGCCTTGTTGTTCCTCTCTTTTATCTCCAACTATTCTATGCCAAAATGGCCAAGATAGAAACTTTTTAGATTTTTTATAGACTAACTCCTTTAAGATTACAAGATTAGAAGAAACAAATTGGCCTCTAATTGATCCCACAGGTGAAACTTCTTTCTCTTTTCTAAGGAGTACCACCAGAATGCAATCTTAAAGTTCTAATGTGGTTGAGAGACTAGTGTGTAGAATGCTTTCTGCTGATTCTATGGCGGACCCCTCCTAAACCAGCTCAACCCATTCCAGGCGTAGTAAATGCTTTCCCCCACTCTCCCGGAAGATGGAAGTGTAAGACTCACTTGCTAAGGAATAAATAAAGTACTTAGAACTGTCCAGTTGCAATGATTTATTGAATTCGATTAGTTGAAACAAGCAACTCCTGGCACTTGCACTTATGCCAGCAGTTGGCTTATTCCTTGATGCTAATGTTTTGGCTTTGTTTGGTGAACTGGTGGTCAAAATGATCCTTGATTCTTATTCAAACTGTTTCTTATCCTTCTGAGAGCCACAACCATCTGGCTGTCTCATTTCATTTTTGTCAGAAGGATCATAAATCTTGAAGTGTATCAGTTCAAGCACAAAACTAGGAGATGAAATGGGGAAAAATGAAAGGTGGTCCACAGTTGGACTATCAAGTTGGCTGTATAGAAGTTAGATGGGTCTCTCCCAGAATTAACCATTTAGCTACAAAGGATAAGGCGATTTCTACGCCTTGGCAGTATTTGGTAAGGGTGGGAAATTATCCCATCACATTTTATTACAGTTTGGGGGCTACTTCTAAAGAGGTTGCTAATGCAACACTTTAACAAGAAGTAATGTGCTGCCAGTGTCCTTTATATGGATGAGATAAGGAGAACAATTAATGCATAACAGCCTCTTCTCACTAGTGTCCAAGGACATGAAATCTGGGCGGCACCCCAGACCCTTCCCTCTCCCAGCCACATCTAATCAACCAACTTGTCCTTATTGACCGCACAAGTTACCATATGTGTTGTATAAATGTTAGAAAGTATAGACAAGAAAAGATAAATTCACTTATCTCACCGCTCAGTTTTAAGTATTTCAAGTATTTCTGTTCCAGTTACTATTGCTGCATAACAAACCACCCCAAACTCAGGGCATACAATTTTATAAAAATAACGACAATTGTAGTCACAGATTTTGTGGGTCAGGAGTTTAGTCTGAACCCAGGGAAGACTGCTTATATCTCTTTTAACAGGTGTGGGGTATTAGCTGGAGAGATTCAAAAACTGAGATGAGGGCAGGAATCATTTGAATGCATCTTCACTCACGTCTGGCAGATGACACCAGTTACTGGCTGGGCTACTGGCCAAATTACTTATTCATGGCCTCTGCACGTGGGCTAGTTTGGGCATCCTTACAGCATACATTGCAGCTGAGTTCTACAAATAAGTGTCCTAAGAAGGCAAGGCAAAAATGCAAGGTGTTCTTATTACTTAGCCTCAGAAGGCCTGTGACATCACTTCTATTATACTCTGTTGTTCAAGATAGTCACAGGAGTTTTCCCAGCTTGATTCTATGGGTTTTCCTTTGGGGGGTCGGAATAATAAGACAGAAGAGTTCTCTTTATATTCACCTCTTATTCTTTAGAGGATGTTTTATGGTAAATACAAAGAAAAACTCAGTGATATTGTCCTATTTCCTAGAAACCAAAAGACAGACTGTGAAGGAGGCACTGACATCTCACTGTAGCAGTACCAAGGAGAGGGATACCCCTGAGTAAATAATCAAGGTGAGATGACTGTCCCCAGACTCTGATTTGAGAGATAACAGGTAAAGCATCAGGCAGAAGGGTGTGTGTTACTGTCATCTACAAAGAAACAAGTCTGAGAAGTCTAATCATGTGTTTCCCACATGGAAGTTCAGCAGTTACTCTCACTGGCCTCGGTGTATTTGGAGAGCAAGTCTTGCGGAAAGCTCAGGGAAACAAAAGGGACAGCTCTTCAAATCTACCCTACTGGGGTATCGCTCAGACATGACACCCCGAAAGTCCAGTTTTAACGACAGAGCTGAGTCTTCCTATAGAACTAACTTCCTGCGGAAATTACGAACAGCAGCCGCAGCCACAACAAGAACAAAGCAGCCTCAATTTCCTAATCCTGCACAGGGCTCAGGAAAACCTGTTACCCCCAGAGGACTAATAGAGATGAAATTGCAAAATGTAAGTAGAGGTGCCTAGGCCAACTAGGTAGATGGTTACAATTATGTTACAAGTGTGTTGGGTGAAAACTACACGTGTGATTCTGTGAGGTCCTTGAGTGGTTAAGTGATGAATGAGGCAGTAGTAATCCTAGGGGAAAATTTGGACCAGTGAATGTCAGATGGATTAGAGACACCGAAGATAAAAAGAGAAGCTGGAAAATTATCCTAGTCGCAATCAGGTCATCCTTGCTTTACATGGTTACAATAATATACAGATTGCAGTTATCACAGTTTAGTTAAGTGACACCAGTTCCTTAACAACACAGTTCTCATTTCAGTTACCATAATATATTAGCTGTGAATAATTGCATAAAGTAGAAACTTCACTGCTAGATCTTCAATTCACAGATCACTACCGAAATAACAGATGCACATCATAATCAGTGACCAGTCATGTCACTTTCTTCAAAGTCTATTGGTGATCGGCCACCACACATCTGTTACTCGTTTCACACACAGACAACAAAGCCTATAGTTGTGTTGCCTCCTTGTCTTCCAGTGATAAACCTGCATAACGTTTGAAAAATGGATGACCAAAGAGGAAATTGGATAAGAGTTGAAGTGCAACAAAGTAACAAAAATTAATAAAGCTGCAAGTGAAATTCAAATTGAACGTAAATGGAGTTACAGAAGAAATAGCTGTCTGTGGGAATGTTGACACTGTCACTGTCTGCGAGACTATAGTGTGCAGCCAGAGAAAGTCGGTGAAGGCAAACTTAGTGACACAAATGAGGAAAATGATTGTGGTGAAAAGGATGAAGATGTCTCAGAAGAAGGCACACTGGCAAAAAAAAATCTTCACATTAAAGAAACTATCAGAGGTATTTCATGACATTGAAAGCACAAAGGATAAGTAGTCAGAAGCCAATGCAATTTTTTAAATAGATCTTTATTGGAGTATAATTGCTTCATAATACTGTGTTACTTTCTGTTGTACAACAAAGCGAATCAGCCATATGCATATACCTGTCCCCATAACCCCTCCCTCTTCAGCCTCCCTCCCCTCCTCCCTATCCCACCCCTCTAGGTCATCGCAAAGCACCCAGCTGATCTCCCTGTGCTATGACAATTCACCAAAGCATAATAAAGATGCTCACTCCACACTGTATGTAATATGATAAGAGGAGGGCAAGCACTGTTCAAACTGCGCTTGATAAGATTTCTACAAAGAAAAAACCTCTTTACTGCTCAATGCTTCAAATGTTTCAAATTATAGTATACGTATTAACTCTGAGTTTTATAATTTTCAGTTTCCCTATATGCTTATAACCTGCAGTAAAAGAGTTTTTAATGCGTTGATAAAATTTTTTTAAAGGTCCCAGAACAACTGTAATTTTCCCCCTTTGAGTGATGAGATTGCTTTGCATGGTTTCTGTTTGCAGTCATTTTTATGGGTCTCTCACTGCCATGCAAAGCAAAGACTGCCCGTGTATCAGAGCTAGGGTGGCAGCAGTGGGAAAGGAAACAAAATAGTAGATATGAAATGTAGCAAACTGTAAGGGCCATGATGGAGTGGTTGTGAAGAACAATGTTGGAGATTATGGTGGGTGTGTTTAATAGCAATCAAAAATAAGCACCATGTTATTAGAAGAAGAAAATTGGGAAGAAAATCTTTGTGTGGAGACAGACTCTATGAGAGGCTTGGTTTAGAAAAAGAGTTGTGAGCTTGGGAAACAGTATAATTGTTTAGGAAAGATTCAGTTATGTGAAATATCAGATGTGACAGTGCACCAAGATTTGACAATTTGTGATACAATTGGGAGGACAGGCATATGCACTATTGTTGGTACAAGTAAAAGGAATACTTCTCATTCCCATACCATTTTGTACACCAGTTACAATCTATTTAGTGGGACTAATTTATTTTTTAAAGTCTACCTTTAAAAACAAAGTAGAAAAAAAGAAAGAAAGAGAAAGAAAAAATGAAAAAAATAGAAAAAAAAAACAGTAGAAGATCTGGCTGGTTTGGGCATGATTTTTTTTTTTAAGACAAGTTTTTAAAAAAGAAATCCTTATTGAGAATTTGCCTCTTTGGTGACAAATGTCACCTTTCTGCATCTTACAGAGATGTTATTTCAGAATTAAGGCCAGCAAGGCAAATTAGAAGAGGAGGAATGCATGTCAGGGTATCCTAGGGGTCAGAGAAAGGAAGAACTCATTCTAGGGGAGGAGTTATGAAGAAGAGGAATCAGCCAGCTGAGATAGAAGACTTTGCCCAGCAGGAGGAAACTGGAACTGATAGATTTCTATCCTTCCAGAGCTTCAACCAGGAAGGCTATTGTTCTGTTGGGTGAAGAACAGTCATCATTCACCATAGTTTGTTGACATGATTTATTAAGTTGAATCAAGTACAGAAAAGAAAATTATTTATGATAGGCCAGATTCCATGAGTGGGAATTTCTTGGAGTCAAATATTAGAGAATACGCCCCAGTGTTAAAGACTTTCCAGAGGCCTCTTCCACTCCGCTTTCCACCCCTCCCTAGGTCACTCGCCAAAGAAATACTTTGCTGGACACTGAAGTGGCCACAGCTGTGGTCATAAGAAAACATCAGGGTATGAAATGAATCATTCTCTCTTTCAGTTCACTTTTTTTTGGAGTATGCAGGCAGGGTAAAGGACAGGTGCTGGTTAAGACAATAAACGTCATTAAAGTGTTTGGAAATGCTGCCAGTTTCCATGAACAAAAGCTTGCCAAAGAGCTGTAATTATTTGTTAGGTCAATGAACTAAGATTTTCCCTGTATCGGTATGAAGCAAAAATGTCATTAATGCTTTAGGGGACTATAATGAGTCTGGAAGAGGTTGACTTGATCCTCCCCTTCCGCAGTCCTCTATCAGATCACCCAGTGATCTTCCTCAATCATCCAGACTCCTGGAGGGCTGAAGCGGGGCCAGCGACTGACTCGCTGACCAGCCATGCAGGGCCGGTGGTTGTCCTCCACCCAAACTGGCAAGGTCTTCTATGACTTATGTAGACTCATTCCCAGATGAAGATCACCACCTCCCTACCCTTCCACCAAAAAAAAAAGCCTAAGGTCAGTCCTCTATTCTGGCTGTGAAAAAGGAGAGATTAACTACAGTCTTTTATTCTATCAGTGTTTGACAAAATCTGCAACTTCCTTGCAGGTGTCCCAAAACATCTAGTATTGCAAGTAAGGAGAGAGGTCCTTCAGTCATAACAGAATCCCAGTTTTGCCTGTGAAGAAAGGAGAGAGGACAGGCTAACAGATAATATAGGTGCTTGGACTCATATGTTGTCCCCAAAGTTGAAGTTGTCTTCTAATTCTAAAGGGCTAGCTTTGGTGACCCTTTTGTCATAGATGCCCTCTCTAAGGGACCTGACAATAAACTACAATGTTTTAAACTTGTACTGTATCCAGGATGTGTGTGTGTGTGTGTGTGTGCTATTTAAATCCCACCACCTATAAAGTAGGTATTATTTTCATTGCACAAATATGATAAATGAGACTTTATGATTTTCTCAAAAATACTAATTTAAGCTTGCCTGACTACCAAGAGTTCCAGGCAATAAGAATTCATTTCCCTATCTTTCATAATCTTCTAAAGCAACTCTAATCATTGTCTAGTGATATACTGATCATGCTGTTCTTTGAGCCCTTCCTCATGAGATTCTAAAAATCTGCTTCTAACCGTATCCTGAGCTTTTCACCCACAACAACTGCAGTGATCACTTCCCCATTTCAGCCCATCTAATGTAAGTCATACATAATCTTTCATGAAAATAAATGCCTAGCTGCAAATAATTCCCTTCAATTGATTTGTAGATTAACATTAACATCACCCAAAGTTCAGTTTTTTTTTATAATTAGACCCAGTGCTCATACAGTACTCTTCATCTATTTTAATCTTTATTTTCAATAGCAATATATGTAAACTAATGTTAAAAATAACTGTGCTGTCCTTTTAAGAATTTACATTCATGCATGAATACAAAGAATAGATAAATTTATAAAGGAGGTTTCTTATGTAAGAAATTCATTATGAAAGAGTTTAATGATGAAAGAAATTCATCAGTGAGTTTCTCCATTTTATGAAGGAAAGGTGATGTAATCCAAATACATATTGTTAAGTTAAATACCATTTCTACCACAAGAGAAATATCCATCCCCCCCCACCCCGCTTTCTCCTAATGTAAAACTCTGGACTTGCCTTCCACAGCTGCTGCTAGCTCTTAAATCTTCAGCTCACCACACTCAGGGTTCCAAACACACACCCTACCTCACACCCCATGCAGAGTTACCACCTCTGCATCCACACAGCTGAGCTCCATAGGGTGTGTTAACAGTCATAGGATCTAATTCCCACATCTTGTCCTGAGAGTTGATTTACGATCCCAACAAAGATTTCAGCAGAAAGATGAGGGTAAATTGCTTAGAGGAACTCGGTTTAAAATGTTGCCCTGAAATTCCCCATTCACCACCCCATCTATCATGGTTCAAACTAAAAGCACACATGAGCTAATATTACAGGGTCTAACAGGGTGAAAATGTTTTGGAATTAGTAACAGTCCCTTCATAACAATGTATTATCTCTGAAATTCCTTTTTGGAACAACGATCTTGATTTGCACTTTTAAAAAATAACAGGCAAAACTGTTAATGAGATAAATAATGAGTGACTTAAGGACACTCTGAAAGCAGACATCAAGGACTTCAAATTCTGAGGAGAGGGATTTACTTTTAACCATTTTAACAAGCAAGAAAACTTTAAAATATGAATGAGTTTATGGTATAAGAGATGGCTGGTTCATCCCTGACAGAGCCTCACCCAGCTTCCCATTAAAACACCCATGAACATGCAGGCAGGGGTGAGAGGGTTTATCACTACCCAACTACCAAGAATGGCGGCCAACCTGGTGCCAGAACTGGGGAAGATTTCTGCTGGTAGGCCTTTCAAATTCAACTGAGAAACACAATCAGTGGCTCAAGCCTAGACACAGAGTAAATCTGAAGGCCTGAAAAAAGGTCAAAGATATTTTGTCTTGTTCCTCATTTCTGCAGAAAATTGGACTGCTCTTTATCTAGTCCATGGCATTGCTTTCAGAGGCAACAGGAATGATGTCTCTGTTCTCTTTGATTCCCCACTCACCTGCTGCAAGTCATAAGCACCTGCCTCCTACATTAATGTCCTGCTTTTCACCTTTCCATAACAGTTTTAAAAGGCTAATTATGAAAGCACTATATGCCTGTTAGGGAAAATTTGGAGAATCAGAAAGTTGCAAAAAAGAAATAATTACCAGAGATAGCTGGCATGAATATTTTAGCAGACTTTACCAGCTGTATGTATTTGCATGTAGCTAAGCCGTTTAATGTCCCTTGGTGCTGCCTGTCAGTTCTAATCCCATTCACTTACCTGTCCTCTTAGAGGTTTCACACTCTCTTCTCTTTCCTCAAACTTCAACATCCCCTCTCTGCTTCCTACCTCAACTGAAGACTCTGACTCTTATACAGAAGCAATCAGAACAGATCTTTCTTCAAAAGGTACCAGGCACAGACATTGTCCATGCACTTTGCCTTCCATCTGCTCCTGGGAAGAATCTTCTACTTTGCACTGGATCCCATTCCCCTCTTCTCCTCAAAAGCTTTGCTTCTGTAATTATTTCCACCCCTCCTCACCACTCCCCTCCCTTCTTTAATGAGTCATTACTGAAGGGAAAAATATGCCATAATATCTCCATTTTAGAAAAGCCTTGTCTTGACCCCATATCTCTTTCAGCTCCTGCCCAGTTTTAAGCTTTCCCGTGAACAGGAAAAGTGCTTGCGAAAGTCGTCCATGCTCAGTGTTTGTTCTTATCCTCTTATCTTCTCTCTGCAGCCCAGTTCAACCTGGGCAACAGTCACAGCCAAGTTACTAAATTCAATCATCAGAGTTCAGGCCAAAGATAACTTGACCTTGCAACAGCTTTTGAGACTGTTGATCACTCTGTTCATCTCCATACACTTTCTTTACTTAGCTTTTATGACAAGACTAACACACTCACTTGGTTTTCAGTTTACTTCACTGGCTCTTGACTATGCTGAATCCTTATGTTCCCAATCAGGCCTGACATAATTTGGAGTGTGCAGTGCAAAATGAAAATGCAGAGCCCTTATTCAAAAATTATTAGGAATTTCAAGACAGTGAGAACAGAGCATTAAACCAAGCACAGGGCCCTTTAAGCACAAGGTCCTGTGTGACCACACAAGTTGTATGCCTATGAAGCTGGCCCTGTTCCCATCCTCAAAATGCTTCAGTGCCGATGGCTCAGTGCTCATCTGTTCATACCTGCTCCTTAAATAATCTCATCCAATCCAATTAGCTTTAGATGCCACATACAGCAACAAGCCCTATTTTATCTTTAGCCTTAACCTCTCCATTTAACTCCAAATTCAAGCAGGAAAGGATAGAGAGTAGATCTAGAAGGATACATGAAGAATAATCAGTATACTCTTTGTCCTCTTATTCTGTTCTTTCTTTTTATTGCAGACTGGTGTTTTATTATAGATATGTATATATGCATGGATGTATGCCCCTTCATGGGGAAGATCCCATCTTTTATATTAATTGCCATATCACCAGCTCTTAGAACAGTGACTGGCACATAGTAGACACTCAAAAATATTTTTGTGGAAGAGTGAATGAAGATTCAATACTATATTGACAATTTCTCATCTTGTTTTTTTCACTCCACACAATAGCTTTTGGTTCTCTTTTTATGTGACTGAACTATTTTTTCTAAAGGAAATGAAGGTTTATTTGGAGAATCTAATATAAATATACAGAAAGTAAAGGTACTACTGAACTAAATTGGTTAAGCAAGATATTTAGAAAGTATTAGTGACTTTATAGTAAATAATTATTCATACGGTTTAATCAGTCAAAAAAAAGATAAAGGTGATAGTGACAACTAGAGCTATTAGAAAAGGCATTTGGTAGGTAGGCTGCAAAGAAGCATCAGAAAATTCAGAGCAATCACATATTCAAAAATACAAAGCAGAAATGATCTGTAGTAAGGGAAGGGAAATTTCAAAGGGAGAAGAATGGCCCTACTGAACCCCGTTAGCTGGGAAATAAATATGGGTACAGAGTGGGGAGGTAAAAGACTTGGTGCTTTTCAGAGAACAAAAAGTCAGTCCTCATTATGTGAATACATTTAAAACACAGTACTTTTAGACACTAAAGGGCTTTTTGGTTCCTTTGTCAACTTCAAATTGTTCATTCCTGAAGATAAGCCATTGAGCAAATAACTTCTAAAACAAGCTGATAAATGTATAAACTTCTAAGTGAGTAATATTAATTCTTAACATGTTTTATACAAACTCTATTCACATGCAAAGCTATGTGTTTATAATGACTTTTTTAAAAACTTATATACAATTATATTTATTATAGAAAGTTTAGAAAATGGCTATAAAAAAAGAAAATGAATCAAAACAAAAACAACCACTGTAACATTTTAGCATATTATATTTCTAGAAGTTCTAGCCTACGCAATTAGGGAAGAAAAATAAACAAAAGACATCCAAATCAGAAAGGAGGAAGTAAAATTTTCTCTGGTTGTGGATAACATAACCTTATATATAGAAAATCCTAAAGACTTCACCTAAAATGTTAGAAATAATAAACAAATTAAGTTAACATTGCAGGATACAGAAATCAATGTATAAAAATCAGTTGCATTTCTATATACTAACAATGAACTATCTGAAGAAGAAATAATGAAAACAATCTCATTCACAATAGTATCAAAAACAATAAAATATGTAAGAGTACATTTAACCAAGGAGGTGAAAGATCTGTACACTGAAAACTATAAAATTTTGATGAAAAAATTTAAAGAAGACACAAACCAATAGAAAGATATCTCATGTTCATGGCTCAGAAGAATTAATATTGTTAAAATGTCCATATTACCCAAAGTCATCTGGAGAGTCAATGCAGTCTTTATCAAAATTGCAATGACATTTTTCACAGAAGCAGAAAAAATCCTAAAACTCATAGGAAACCACTGAAGACCCAAATATCCAAAGCAATCTTGATAGAGAAGAACAAAACTGGAGGCATCACACTTCCTGATTTCAAATGATATTACAAAGCTATAGTAATCAAACAAGTATGGTGCCAACATAAAAACAGATACATAGACTAATGGAACACAACAAATAGCCCAGAAATAAACCTATGTGTACACAGCCAATTTATATTTGATGAGGGACCCAAGAATACTCAATGAGAAAAGAATAGTCTCTTTAATAAATGGTATTGGGAAAACCAGATATTCAGATGCAAAAAAAAAAAAAAAAAGAAATCATATCCCTATCTTATATCACTCACAAAAATTAATTCAAAATGGATTAAAAACTTAAATGTAAGACCTGAAACTGTAGAACTCCTAGAAGAAAACATAGGGGAAAGCTCCTTGACATTGGTCTTGGCAATGATTTTCTTGGATATGGTACCAAAAGCGCAAGAAACAGAAGTAAAAATAAACAAGTAGGACAACATCAAACTAAAAAGAAACAACGAAAGAGACAATCAACAAAATGAAAAGGCAACTTACAGAATGGGAGAAAATATTTGCAAACTGTATATCTGATAAGAGGTTAATATCCAAAATATATAAGGAACTCATACAACTCAATAGCAAAAACAATCTGATTAAAAAATGTTCAAAGAATCTGAACAGTTTTCCAAAAAAGACATACAAATGGTCAACAAATACATGAAAAGATGCTCAACATCACTAATCATCATGGAAATGCAAATCAAAACCACAGTGAGATATCACCTCATACCTGCTAGAATGGCTATTATCAAAAAGACAAGAGATAACAAATGCTGGTGAAGATGTGGAAAAAAGGAAGCCCTTGTGCATTATTTATTTTTAATAAATTTTTAAAATTTATTTTATTTTTAGCTGCACTGGGTCTTCGTTGCTGCACGCAGGCTTTCTCTAGTTGTGGCGAGTTGGGGCTACTCTTCGTTGCGGTGCACGGGCTTCTCATTGTGGTGGCTTCTCTTGTTGCAGAGTACAGTCTCTAGGTGCATGGGCTTCAGTAGTTGTAGCATGTGGGCTCAGTAATTATGGCTTGCGGGTTCTAGAGCACAGGCTCAGTAGTTGTGGCACACGGGCTTAGTTGCTCCACACCATGTGGGATCTTCCCAGACCAGGGCTCGAACCCGTGTCCCCTGCATTGGCAGGTGGATTCTTAACCACTGCGCCACCAGGGAAGCCCCCACTTGTGCATTGTTGATGGGAATGTAAATTGATTCAGCCACTAAAGAAAGCAATATGGAGACTCCTTAAAAAATAAAAAATAGAGCTACCATATGATCCAGCAATCCCTTTTCTGGCTATATATCCAAAAGAAATGAAGTCGGTGCCTCAAAAAGATAGCTGCACGCCCATGTTCATTGCAGCATTATTCATAATAGTCAAGACATGGAAACAACCTAAGTGTTCATTAACAGATGAATGGACAAAGAGAATGTGATTCAGCCATCAACAATATAATATATATTATATGTAATATTATTCAGACATATAAAAGCAGGAACCTCTATCTTTGGTGACAACATGGATGAATCTTGAGAGCATTATGCTAAGTGAAACATCAGACAGGGAAAGACAAGTACTGTATGATTTCACTTATATATGGAATATAAAAAATCCAAACTCATAGGAACAGAGAGTAGATTGGTGGTTGCCAGGAGCTGGGGGATGGGGAAAATGGGGAGATATTGGTTAAAGTTACAAACTTCCAGTTATAGATGAATAAGTTCTGGAGATCTAATGAGCAGCATGGTGACTGTAGTTAATACTGTGTTGTATACTTGAAAGTTGCTAAGAGAGTAGATCTTATATGTTCTCAACACACACACACACACACACACACACAAACACAAAAGGTAACTATGAGAGGTAATGGATGTGTTAACTTTTTGTGGTAATCATTTCACTATATATACATGTATCAAATCATCACATTGTACACCTTAAACTTACACAATGTTACATGTCAATAATATCTCAAAGCTAGGGAAAGAAAGAAGAAAATGTGAATCAAATGGAATGACAATATGGAATGACAACAGAGGGAAGGAATTTGGGGTGAGGGGGATAAGATGACAAAACTGTACATGGAAGAAAATACAGGGACCTTCAAGACGGTTGACAACAGCCAAATCTCCAGCCACCTCCATCACCCATGGGCAGAACCTCTTAGCACAGAAGTTCAACTGAACAATCTCTTAACTTGGTTAGTACATTTGAACTGTCTCAGGTATGAGCTATGCTAAGCACCCTGGGTGGGTGGAGGTGGGGGAACACAAAATTGGGAGATCAACACTTACACAATTATTTACTTTAAAAAGCCAAAAGTAAGGAGGACAAAGCATTGTAGAAGCCCAAAAGAGGAACGAGCAGTTCTGACTGGGACAATTCAAAAAGCTTTAGGTATAAGAAGTTAAGTGAGGTATGTAAGAAGGTCTGGCCCTCAGAAGAGATTTGCATTTTATAAACTCTGTGTGTGTATGTATGTGTAATAATAAATATATGTATTTTATATATATATATAAAAACCTATATTTTTATATGCAAATTTGTAACAATACTACACTGAACTCCCACATAGTCTATATTATTCATATCAACTGAATTAGAACTGAATCTCAGAGAAAATTCACATCTCCTTTTTAAAGTACCCTAGAACGGAAATGTTTACATAAATAAAGTAGTATTGATCCTAAAAAAAACCAAAAACAACCACTGTGGTCATTTTGGTTTTATAATGTTCCAGATGCTTTTCTATTCATTCATAAAAATAAATAATTATATATAATTATGAAAAATTGCACTCAGTGATGTTTAATAACCTGCCTTGGGTGTTTTTTTTTTTGAGCAATGGAACATAGCTTATTTTTATTCAAGTTCATTTTTATCAACTTTGTATTTTGTGGTAGGCACTTGACTAGACTGGCATACAAAAATAACTGTGTCATTTCACCCCTAGGAAGAAAAGGCTAAAAAGAATGACAGAAAGAGTGACCTGATAACATGAAGTACTATGTGCCATATGTGCCATAATGTAGAAAGTACATTGAAATAATTTGAAAAGCTCAATAATGGCAAATGTTGCCAGGGATATGAGGATACAAAGCTTATCACACACACACTGCCAGTTATAGAATACATGGGTAGGGACTTCCCCGGTGGTCCAGTGGTAAAGAATCCACCTTCCAATGCAGGGGACGTGGGTTCGATCCCTGGTTGGGGAACTAAGATCCCACATGCAGTGGGACAACTAAGCCTGTGCGCCACAACTACTGAGCCCACTCGCCTCAACTAGAGAGCCCGTGTGCCGCAAACTACAGAGCCCATGCGCTCTGGAACCCGCGCGCCACAACTACAGAGCCCATGCACTCTGGAGCCTGTGCGCCACAACTAGAGAGAGAAAACCCTCACACCACAACTAGAGAGAAGCCTGCACGCCACAACGAAAGATCCTGCGTGCCTCAACAATGATCCCACATGCCACAACTAAGACCCGACGCAGCCAAAAAAAAATTTTTTTTTTATTTTTTAAATTAAATAAATAAATTTTTAAAAGAATAGATGGGTATAGGCATTCTGGAGAACATTCCAGCTATTCCTAGTCAAACTAAGTGTTTGAATAGTCTTGTTCTGCAAATCTTCTCTGGGTATTCAAAACAAATTTTCAAATCTGTACATAAAAGGATGAGTATGCAGGTGTTCATTGCAGGGTCAGGTGGAAGGAGTGTAGAAGCCCCTCAGAGTGCTAGGCAGGTAAAATGTAACAGCTGCATATCATGGAGAACCAGAAGGTCATGCAACACAGCATCCTAGATGTACAATAGCAAAATGGGTGGGTTTGATTACCAGTTTATTATAAAAGGATATAACTCAGGAACAGCCAGATGGAAGAGATGTGTAGGGCAAGGTATGAGGAAAGGGCTCAGAGCTTCCATGCCCTCTCCAGGTGTGTCACTCTCCCCAAATTTCCATGTGTTCACCAACCTGGAAGGTCTAATAACCTGCTTTGTTGATGAAATAATTTTTATGTATAGTTCTCAAGATAATTATGTTACTATGTTTAAAACTATTAGCATAATAACACATACTAATAGATTTTCTGATGTTGAACTGTCTTTATAGTTTAAAAATTAAAGGGGAAAAATTAAAATTCTACTTAGGGCATATTATTATTTTAATTTAAGGCTAGTTTGATTTCCTAATATTCTACATATAACATAACTGGGATTAGTTTGTAGACTTCTTTTTGTGGGATATTTGTGAGATTTTAGTACCAGGACTTTATAGAATTAATTAGGATAGTTTACATGTTCTTTTATGCTCTAGAACAGTGATTTTCAAATGATCTGTGGTTAGAGATCTTTTTTCTTCATTTCCAACTCATCATTTATTGCTACTTTGTTAAAACAAAATAAAAAGAAATTAAGAGAAAAACAAAATTAAAAAAACAAAAACAATGAAAATACAAGTTAAATTTCTTCATTATTAGATTTAATAGACATAAAATAACTCTGTCAAATTACTATCAAAGTTTTAAAATACTGACTCTCAATTGCTGTATTTATCATGGACCTACAACAAATAGTTCACAACTGGTGCCTATTCATGGACCATGCTTGAAGAAGAGGTCTAATATTTTTGATGATGCACACCTACCACCAAAAAATGATGTTAGAATATAACCACAGTATATGTATTTTTTTTAATTTTTAAGAGCCTATTTTTTATTGAAGCATAGTTGATGTACAATGTTATATAAGTAACTGGTGTACAGTTGATTCATGATTTTTAAAGGTCATACTCCATTAATAGTTATCATAAACTACTGGCTGTATTCCCCGTGTGTTACAATATATCTTTGTAGCTTATTTTATTCATAATAGTTTATACCTCTTAATCCCCTACCCCTGTATTGCCCCTTTCCCTTTCCCTCTCCCCACTGGTAACCACTAGTTTGTTCTCTAAATCTGAGTCTGACTCTTTTTTGTTATATTTACTAGTTTGTTGTATTTTTTAGATTCCACATATAAGTGGTATCATACAGTATTTGTCTTTGTCTGACTTATTTCACTTCGCATAATACCTTTCAAGTCCATCCATGTTGTTGCAAATGGCAAAACTTCATTCTTTTTATGGCTGAGTAGTATTCCATTGTGTGTGTGTATGTGTGTGTGTGATATATTATCACATCTTCTTTATCCATTCATCTGTTGATGGACACTTAGGTTGCTTCCATATCTTGGCAGTTGTAAATAGTGCTGCTATGAACATTGGGGTGCATGTGTCTTTTAGAATTAGTGTTTTTGTTTTTTCAGATTTATACCCAGGAGTGGAAATGCTGGATCATATGGTAGTTCTATTTTTAGTTTTTTTGAGAAAATTCCATACTTTCCTCCAGTATTTGTATTCCAGTATATGTATTTTATTTATTTATAGATTTTATATATATAACTAAAATTATTAATAATATTCTGGATGCTTAGCTTTTAAATGCCATTGATCCTGATGATCTCATCCTTTTATTAGTTAACACACAAGGCACAATGTACACTTAGAATAAGTTTGTTGTTGTTGATACTGTGTGTAGGTTCAAAGTCTCCAGTAACATTTTTGATCACATTAGCATTATTTGAGCTGATGTTTTTCATATCTGATTAGATCATCTTTGTGTTTGCCTCATAATGTGATTGATGTAGTCTTTTTTTTTTAAGTATGAATAGGAAAAGTATTATCTTATTAGGAGTGCTCTCTCCAATCTGTTGCTTCTATTCAAGAATATAATCATGCCACTTGTCCATTTTGTAGGGATTCATTTAGTGCCAACTATAAGATGTAACCCAGGAAAATTGCAGTGCAGTGTGTAAGGGCAAACGTGACCATGAGAGGGCCAGGTGGCACCCATACTTTTCTCCCAGGACTTTTCTCTGCTGGGCTATGTGTTTGGCTTGGCCACCTGACATATAAACTCAGAGAGGGGAGCAGATCAATCAGTTTAGAAAAAACTTTAAAGTAAAATGTCTTTCTTTCACTAGGAAAAAAAAAACCATAAATGAAAGTTCTATTTTTTTCCTCACTCTATTGGATTTTTCAAGCAAACTTCATATTAAAGACCATGACTTTAAACAGGTTTCTCAAAGAATAGTATAGTCTTCCAAATATGTGTTTGCTTAAAATTCAGATTCCTGAGTCCCATCCCATAACTACTGCATCAAAGTATTAAGAGAAGATAAGGGTGTTTACTAACTCCTCAAGTTATTTTTGTGCCTAGATATTTTGAAAACCAATGCTTAGGGGCATTTTTTAAATTATAGGAATTATATGTGATCCTTCAAAGCATCACACATAAAACTCGGCATCCTCCTTGTGAGCTAGTTTAGTACTTTGACATCTTTTGCAATTTGTTTTCTATGGTTATTAACCTATGCTATTTTCTGTTTCTTCTTGAGCCAACTTTAGGAACTTTTTTTCCCCAGGAGATCATACATTTTAGCTAGATTTAAAAAGTTATTTAAATAAAATTATATTTTGGAAAAAGTCTATTAATATGATTTTTTTCCATACTTGCCTGATCATGTATGTCCCTATATAGGGATGCAGACCTTAGAGATACCCTTTAGTTTAAGGGGAATGAGAAGAGGGGAGTTTAAGATTGATTTAGCATGAACACAAAGAAAAACAGTCAATTTTTTTGAAGTTAATATAAAATATGATTGTTTTGAAAGCTCTTGTTTTATAAGAACCAAGTTTTTTTGCAATAATAATTTTTGAAAACCAAAATACAAAGATTTGAAAGATCAACATATAAAACAGCCTACAAATAATAAATTAAGACTGCAGTTTTCCGGGGAATCAATAGGAAGATAGAGAACCTGACAAGGATGGAGTCAGGGTGACCTTCTGGACAACCTGGAGGGATTGCTCCAAGGAGATTAGAGATCATTTTTAGAAAGAACCTAGTCTCTACCCAAAGAAAGACCAATAAGGCCAATCCAGGGATAGGCGATGGAGCCAAGCCTATGCTGAGAGCTGCCCATCTCCATTCAACAGAGCCCTGCACGTCATCCTGCCCAGGAGCATCGCTAGTGTCTCTCTTGTGGCCTTCTAGTGAAGATCTTCCTCTGAGAGTTGTTTGCGTCTCACCCCCAACCCAAGTACATCCCTGTAGGAGTATCACATGTATATCCTGAGATTTCACTCAGCCCATTTAAAATCTACTGTATTGTTTTCTTTCTTTTTTTTTTTTTTTTTGGCCATACCACGCAGCATGCGGGATCTTAGTTCCCTGACCAGGGATCAAACCCGTGCCCCCTGCAGTGGAAGTGCAGAGTCCTAACCACTGGACCGCCAGGGAAGTCCCTATATTTCTTTTTCATAGGTAGAACTTTTTAAGACTCCTTAAAAGAAGGTGAAGACCTGGATATGTGAAGGGAGTGTGGTGGTACAGAAGGAACCAGCACCTGAACTTGTGTTGTGTTGTGTTAGAAAAAAGAAAACAAAAACAGCTCAAAACTCTGGGCCAGAATGGTGGAGAGACTCACTCCTGTTGCATCAGCATGAATATTAGTAGAATGTTCTTAGGTCAGTCTTCAACTTTTCTTACTTGGAGAATTAAAACCACCACTTAAGTGATCTCTCTGGAACTACTCTCTATACCCTCCAGTCTTTTCTCTATATTGTTTACAATAATCACCTTCCAAAGACCCAAATGTTGTCATGTGGCTACTCTGGAAATTTTCATTACCCTGTTGTTACATACAAGAGAAAGGTCAAACTTTGTAGCATTGACTGCACTGCCCTTCAAAACTCAGCCCCAGCCCAATTTTACAGACTCATTGTATGCCTCTGCCCATGATTAACACTATATTTCCACCATGCCAAATAGACCTGAGCTTTTTAATACTGTTGAATTTTTACTTACTGGTCCTTTCTCCTAGAATGTCATGAACTCCCTTCTCTGCAAGCTCCTTCTTCCCATCGCACCTTCAGGTGTCTTCTCTGCCTTTCTCCCCAGACCCTGTGTAAAGTTCTTCTGTATACCAAATGTGCTTCATTCAGACTCATTTAAAGCATCTACCAAATTCTTTTATAATGTTGTACTTACATCTCTATCTCTCTACCAGGCTGTGGGCACCTTGAGAGAGTTGACTTGGTCATCTTTCTATCTCTGGCTCCAAGCACAGTGCCTGATGCAGAGGAGGCACTCTGTAAACATTTGCTGAATGACTTGTCCACAATGAGTGACACAGCTGACCAATAAAGCTAAAATACCCTTTGTTCACATAACAGTCTACATCCATTTTTTTGTTGTTCTGATCCAGCTATCTTTTGGACTTAAGAGAAGTTCATTTTATTTATTCATTGTACATCATTTCTTTAGATTTGGCCAATGATTCTCCCCTGACAAGATGGTTTTCGTTTATCTTCTTTTTAAAAGTTTGAGTGTATTTTCCAAGGAATACGTTGCCTCTTCCAGCTGTATCATCAGCAACATGTATTATCCTGCCATCAATTTCTTCATCCAAGTTATAAATAACAATTCTGGACAGGACATTTTACATGACATTTATCTTCTCCTCCTTAGGATTACAGTTATCCCTTCTCTTGTTTTGTTAACTGGATTGCAAACTCCTCAAGAGAGGCATCATAGCTCACTCATTTTTATACTCCCTTAGCTTTCTTGAGATTAATAAATACTGTGAGATATCCTAACATCGCTTGATGGCAATAGCGGGAAGCTGGTTCTGTAATCAGACGACCTAGGATCAGATCGCAGCTCTCCATTCGGGGATAAACTGGGACAAGTTTCTCAAACCCTGTCATCTACAAAATGTGGATCATATTAGTACCTGCATCATAGAAGTATCCTGAGAGAATAAGATAGACAATATATGTAGCATGCTTAATTCTGTACTTAATACATAGTAAATGCTTCGTGTTTGTTAGGGATTATTATTATTATGGGTGTTAATTGAATAAAGTAAAAAGTAGAAATATCAATATCATAAACTCTGCTAATTTGTTCATCAGTGCATTAGTTTGCTAGGGATGCTATAACAAAGCATCGCAGTATGGGTCACTTAGAAACAGAAATTTATTTTCTCACAATTCTGGAGGCTAGATGTACAAGATCAAGGATTTGGAAAGGTTGGTTTCATTCTAAGGCCTGCCTCATTGGCTTGTAGATGGTCGTCTTCTCTGTGTCTTCACATGGTCTTCCTTCTTTGTGTGTCTGTGTCCTAATCTCCTATTCTTATAAGAACACCAGTCATATTGGATTAGAGCCCACCTCAATGAACTCATTTAACCTTAATTATCTCTTTGAAGACCCTCTCTCAAAATACATCACATTCTTAGTTACTGGGGGTTAGGACTTCAACACATGAACTTTGAGGGGACATAATTCAGTGCATAACAATCAGCAATAGACATCACATACATTATGAGTAATATCTAAGTAACTTTGGCAGCCGTATAACCACGAACAGCTACTCTTTTAAGAGGACTGTACATCCCCACGCTCTGCAGTTTTGACTGGCATTGCCTCCATGGCGGGAGGGAGGCTCCACAGGCATGGGGCTCAGCCATGTGACTTGATTTGGTCAGTGGTCAGTGGTAGGTGAGTGTGTGTGGCATACCCCACTCCCAAGCAGAAGTTTTAAGGGCCATCAATTGTTTTCCTGTTCTCTTGCTCCTTTCCCACTGCCACAGGAACAGTTAGGGCTGCTCTTTCAGCCTAATGCCCAGAATGAGGGGCTAGTGGAACAGAACTGCCTAGATGATGAGCAGCTGCTAATGTGTAAATGCAAGCGGCCAGTACATGTTTGTTTGTTTAAGTCACTGGGATTTGAGGGATTGTTTATTACTGCACAGAAGCTGTCCAATGTGATAACCAACAATTTAAAAAAAAAATGCATTTATGCTTCTTACTTTTCCTTGTAAAAGGCATAGAAATTCAATATACCGTCAGTGAGGTCATTCTAATAAACCCTAATTATAAAACAAGGAGCAGAGTATAAACAATTTTATGAGGGATCAAAGACCCGTTGGACATACTACTTTTCCCATTTATGTGTAAGAACACGTCAGCCTCCTTTGTGGTTAAATTTTCTCTTGAATATACAGGAATTGCACCTCTGTAGCTTTTGTAACCCTGCCTCTCCCTGTGCTACAGAGAAATCCTCTTCTGTTCATGGAGAATCACAGTGGATATAGAAAATCAGAATTGTCTGCCATCACTTGGCAAACACTAGGACTCCCTAAACCAGTACAACTTCACTCGAACCAGTATTAATTTCACCAAAACACATGCTAGGCTCACAGTGCAATTCAATAATCATACTTCAATCTCATGCCATTTCCCAGTTCCTGAGTGAAGGTGACTATTGAGCTAGACTCTGAGGAGTGAGCAGGGTTTTTGGTTGCTAGAAAAAGAGAATAAGGACATTTAAGGTAAATGGTGCAGTTTAAACAAAGGCACAAATTATGTTCTGGGAATATGAATGGTTGAGGGTGGTTGTATTGTACTAAGGGTGGAGAGTGGCTACAAATAGGGCTGAAAAGATAGCTGGCAGACTATCCTTGGCAACGAGTGTTTGTGATTCTAATTCAGAGCACAACTCAAAAACAATGGGCAAAACTTTAAATGTTATGGATAAAAAATGTATATGTTCGTACCTGATTTTAAAAATATTTCTCTTTAAAAATACATAATATTGCGTAGCAGTTTAAAATGAAGGCTTTTAAAGCAGACAGCCTGACTTCATACCACAGCTCTACTGTGGCCGTGCCGTATTGAACTTGTGCACATTAATTTACCTATGTAAGCTTCGGGTTCCGCTTCCGTACAACAGAATGTGATAATAATAGTGTGTTCCAACCTGTGTCCATCAACAGATGAATGGATAAGGAAGATGTGATATATTTACAATGGAATATTACTGAGCCATTAAAAGGAATGAACTATTGCCATCTGCAACAACATGGATGGACCTGGAGGATATTATGCTAAGTGAAATAAGTCAGACTGAGAAAGACAGATACTGTACGTTTTCACTTATATGTGGAATTGAAAACAAAACAAAACAAAAGATCAAATATAACAAAACAGAAACAGACTCACAGATACAGAGAACAGACTAGTGGTTGGCAGAGAAGAAGGGTATGGTCAAAATAGGTGAAGGAGATTAAGAGGTACAAACTACCAGTTATAAAATAAATAAGTCACAGGGATGTACTGTATAGTACAGGGAATATAGTCAATCATACTATAACTTTGTATAGTGCATAACCTATAAAAATATTGAATCACTATGTTGTACACCTGAAACTAATATAATATTGTAATTCAAATATACTTCAAGAAATTTTTTAAGTTCTTTAATTTAAAAAAACCCACAAAAAATAGTGTTTTCCTTATACAGTGAGGATCATTGAATATAATGATGCATATAAGACTCTTGGCAAACATATCTGAGTCAAAGTAGAAGCTCCAGAAATGGTACTTGCTGCATAAATTGTTGCTATTGCAGGTGTTCTGAAATGAAAATTTAGTCATATGCCTCTATGAGATTTGACAACCTGTATCCCTTAGTTCTCCTCTGGCATCCTAAATATTGCTTCTTATCTGTCCTAAAATGTGCATAAAACAGAGCCAAAGAGCAGGCCCCACACAAGACGATCAGCCACTGCTGTGGCCTGAGCCCAGAGGCCCTCAGCCATGCCTCTCAGTTCATGTCTCAGCTCCAAAAGGGCTAAGCTCACACAATTCTGAACCAGCCATAGGCCTCACTTCCACTGTGACCACACCAGAAACAACTTCAGAGCAAGGAAGAATGAGAAAGCACCTAGCAACTGCTCTTTTAGAAGGTATTTGAGAAATCAGTCCTCTTGGCCACTATCCAGGCTTCTGAGCAGCTTAAATTGAAAACTGTGATTCCACATGAGAAGGTAACTTTTTCTCTATGAGAATATTATTTTCCTTTTCTTTATTGAATCACTGGCTTCATCACTTTGGGGTATATGAACTGAAATTTCTGTCTTCCTTGAATTAAACCCTGTGGTTAGGTAGTGGTTCTTTTATACTTATTCTGATTGGTACTTTTGAAGAAAGGAGGGGAAAAGAAGGAAAAGAAAATGATGAAGATAAAACCACCAGTAAGCTTTTTTCTTCTTAAATATTTTCTAGTTTAGTTTTAGGTAAAACAGTGTTTGATCAATGAATGTTTAAAATATTACTGTACTGTGAGAACTTTGAGGTGGTGTTGTCATGGAAACAGGAAGTGTAATCCAGAATCATTTTTCCTGTCTCCACAAAAAATAAAACATATGGGCACAGGTCTTGAATGAACAGTAACTATTGATATTTGTTTTTTACAGAGTTTCTCGTACTTTTTTTTTCAAGACTCAACCAGAAAAGCTGCTTCTGTTATTAATCAAGTGGTCTTAATAAAATATGCCAAGCAAGTTTATGATATGGTGTCTCATCCTGAATATAATAGCTGTTTTTCATTACTGATGGGTTGAGGGTTCCACTTCAATAATCCACTTTTATTGGATGATACTGACCATTCTAGACAGTGTTGTTTTAAGTAAAAGAATTTCTCAAATCAACTTTCTCTCTCTCTCTCTCCTGCCTGTATCCCCTATCTCCTTCTCTCTGTCTCTTCCCCCCTTTTCGTTCTCTCTTTCTCAAGTTCATTTGTTTATTCAATATACATTTATTAGCACTTAAAGGAGCTCCCAGTACAGAATAGGGTAGACTTGGAAATAATCACAATTCAGAAAGATAAAGCAGCCCCTAATTAACCCTAAAGGTCAAATATCTCAAAACACTCAAGGGAGAAAAATTTAAGTTGAGATATTTAAGCTCTGATGGGCATAAACCAGGTAGGTGTCTAAAGTAACATGTAAGTCTATTTAAGGCATATATATATATATATATATATATATATATATATATATATATATGTATATATATATATATATATGTATATATATATATATATGTATATATACACACACACACACACATACACATACATGTGTATATATATTTAAATTTATTTTATTGAAGTATAGTTGATTTACAATGTTGTGTTAATTTCTATTGTGTAGCAAACTGATTCAGTTATTATATACCTACATTCTTTTTCATATTCTTTTCCATTATGGTTTATCACAAGATATTGAATAGAGTTCCCTGTACTATAGAGTAGGACCTTGTTGTTTATCCATTCTATATATAATAGTTTGCATCGGCTGATCCTAAACTTCCAATCCTTCCCTCCCCGACCCTCCCTCCCCTTTGGCAACCACAAGTCTGTTCTTTATGTCTATAAGTCTGTTTCTGCTTCATAGATAAGTTCATTTGTGTTGTGTTTTAGATTCCACATATAAGTGATATCATATGGTGTTTGTCTTTCTCTTTCTGACTTATTTCACTTAGTATGATAATCTCTATTTGCATCCATGTTGCTTGCAAATGGCATTATTTCGTTCTTTTTATGCCTGACTAGTGTTCCATTGTATATATGTACCACATCTTCTTTATCCATTCATCTGTCGATGGACACTTAGGTTGTTTCCATGTCTTGGCTATCGTGATAGTGCTGCTATGAAAATTGGGGTACATATATCTTTTCGAATTATAGTTTTGTCTGGATATATGCCCAGGAGTGGGATTGCTGGATCATATGGCAACTCTATTTTTAGTTTTTTGAGGAACCTCCATACTGTTTTCCATAGTAGCTGCACCAATTCACATTCCCACCAACAGTATAGGTTCCCTTTTCTCCACATCCTCTCCAGCATTTGTTATTTGTAGACTTTTTAATGACTGGTGTGAGGTGGTACCTCATTGTAGTTTTGATTTGCATTTTTCTGATAATTAGCAATGTTGAGCATCTTTTCCTGTGCCTACTGGCCATCTGTATGTCTTCTTTGCAGAAATGTCTATTTAGGTCTTCTGCCCATTTTTCGATTGGGTTGTTTGGTTTTTTGGTATTGAGTTGTATGAGAGCTGTTTGTATATTTTGGAAATTAAGTTCTTGTTGGTCGCATCATTTGCAAATATTTTCTCCGAGTTCATAGGGTATCTTTTCATTTTGTTTATAGTTTCCTTTGCTGTACAAAAGCTTGTAAGCTTCATTAGGTCGCATTTGTTTATTTTTGCTTTTATTTCTATTGCCTTGGGAAACCTGTATATTTTTATTATTTACAATGACCAAAATAAAATGTCCACTGCTTTTCCAACTTACAGACTCCAAGTTCATACTCCCTCTGACTAGATTCCACTGAGTTTCCAGAGACACAGAATGGCTTGAATGTTTGTTGGTATAGCGAGTGAAAAAAACAGATTATCTTAATAACTGGTTGACTTGGTTTTGCTTGTCAGGCAAAGGGATTCACCTCCCTGCCCGATTTTTAGGGACCTGGTTGACACTGAAGTTTTGACAATCAGGACATGTTCCTGCTCATCACTGAAACCCAGAAGATGTGAGATTCTCATGCAGACAACATCCCAGAGTCTGTATCAGGGGCATGTCCTGGGGCTTCTCATTTGCCCCATTCTGCTCCTTCTAGAGATAGATATAGAGTGATTTAAATATGCTTCCGCTGAGGAGACTGTGAATGCCCAGACTGAAATATCTCTCTTTTTTTTTTTTTTAAAAAAAGGGCAAAAACACCTGCAGAGTTAGGTAAAAGAGAGCTGCCATTGCTAGTTTTATGTTTATATCCATGTGGGTGTACAACTCCTCTAGTAACACGAAATGCTCTGTGTTTATGTTGTGTTAAAAAAATTATCATCTTAGTTGCTGCCTCTTATGGAAACAACAGCCTTAACTTAGCAAAATACCTGAACAAACCACTTGGAATAGCTGAGTCACTGAGAGCCTTGGTTAACAAAGGAAAGGAACTAAAAGAAAGCTCAACTCCTCTCAATTAGTAAAGGACAAGGATGTGGGAACTGAGGAGAGGGCAAAAGAAAGGAGAGAGAATTATTGAAGGAGTTGGCCAAGCATCGTGGGGCAACTTCCAACAGGCTCTTGGAGAGTTTTCATGTTTAGTCTTAGGATGCATCCCCTGCTGTCTGTAAACTCCTTCTGTCTGCTGAAAACTGCAGCAAGGACCTTGAATAATTTTCTTGTTTGTTTGCTTGTGGAAATAATGGAAAAGGGTTGGATCAATGTCTCAATCAGTGCCAAGATGTGGACCGTAAGGAACAGCAGCAAGTTCGGAGCAGGGGATGATTCAGCAGCGTCTGGACACCATGGCTGAAGGTGACTGTGAGAATGTAATCCCTTCTAAGAATTCAGTGCACAGGTATAAGCTGCAAAACTCTGAGCATTGAGGGGGAAAAAATCCAGAAGTAGAGACACATATATTGGGATTACCCAACATAGGAACTCACCGTTGAAGAGTGATTACTGTATATGCTAATGGATTTTGTACAAAACCTTTTGGAGTCCCCAAGGATAGAATGACGAACTGAATTGAACAGAAAGGAATTTGCCCAATGTACTGGGGTTTGGTTGAATGAGCACTTGCCCAGTATATTCCTTTAAGATGACTAGAGCAGATAATTCTTGCTGGACAAACTTCCGTTCAAATTCCTTATTATAACATTTCTGCCATGGGAGCAGAGGCGAGTACAAACAATTTAAGGAAGCTGTTGTTGGAAGTGCCCAAAGGCCTTCTTATAATCGATTCTTCCCTACTTAGTCCTCTCGGAGTTCTCTCCTGTTCTAGAAGGGTTCAGCACTGGAGCACATGGAGTATCACCAAATAGACAAGTACGAGAATTTTGCATTCGGTAGAATCATGAAGCATCCAAGGACCTAAAAAAGTCCAGTATGACCAACGACGGGCCCAGCAGGCAAATCCTTAATAAGTACTAAGTTAAAGCCAGTAAAAACAAACAAACAAACAAAAAAAACCCACAAGTTCAAGTGTCAAAGAGCATGAACTGAGCCGAATCAGGAGGAAAAACCTAGAGCATCAGTCAAGACGAACTGCCATAAAATGGGAGAGTTTTAGGGGCTAGGACACAGGTGATTGTCTCAGTTGAACTGCCGGGTCCCTGGCTTGCCAGTACTCGCTATCAGCCATGTGGTTTGGGTTTCTGGCTGACTGGGTTCAACTTAAATGCATAGGTTCAGGACAAGACATCTCATGGAAAGAGCTCAGAAAACTCAATGGTGGCTGAGTCTTCATGGGAATGAGAGAAACCGGAATGACTCAAAGTTCTGATTAGTTCACCAAAGCTATGATCTAGGCTTTGTGATATAGTTGAAAGAACATCAACTACAAAAGAAAAATGATTGATTTCCAGCCCAAAATACCCACCTTGCCAGGCTGCTTGTGAGGATAAAGTATATCTGTGAAAATAAATCATGCAGTGTTTAGTAAATACTGGTTTGAGTCTTTTCCTCCCTCCCTCTTTTCTTCCATTCTCTCTCTCTCCCTTTCTTTGTCTTTCCTATTCCTCCTGATTGTCTTCCACAGTAGGTACCTTAGAAGCATCACTTCCTGACCATCAGACCTACCACGACTTCCAGTTAAGTCTGATTTTCAGTACTCACATAGACCTTCCCACAGTGACCTTCAAATGCATTAATCCACTGGCTTCCTCCCACACCATCTCATCTAGGGTGAGGCTCTATGCCCACATGGACGTAAGCAGAGGGTGATCGTAACCCTGAGTCAGGGTCCCTCAGGGAAGATGAGCGGAAACCTCAGCAAACTCAAAGCATGTGTTTCATATATCAGGAGAGAGCACAAGGGCAAACTATCTGTCAACTGTTTCCACTGCTGACTGGGGAGGCCTTGCTGAGAGCACCCCAGCAATCCCTGTTCAAGCCTCCCTAAGGGCGATGCATTCTCCTTGGCGTTGTGGCAAATCTGCGTTAATGGTCCAGATGATAGGGATTTGGTAACATCCTCTAGAAAGAAGCTACCCATAGAGTTCCAAAGCAGAGTTCAAGCAGACCATATTGATATCCATGTGATCAAAATTATGCAGTGTTTATTTCGTAAGCAGATGGGGAAAGGCAACTGCAGCCCAGAAAAAAAAAGTTTTGGAGGTATCTGCAGAAGGGTGGTAGCTGAAACGATGCAATAGGATGAGACCACTCAGGAAGAGAGTGGAAAGCAACATTTAAGGAACAGAAAGAAAAAATGACATTGAAAAGACATAGCCAGATTAATAGGAAGGTACCAGAATAAAGTAGTATCTCTAAAGAATTTCAAGAATTCAAGAGGGGTAGGGCTAAGAGTATGGGTTGAAATACAGGTTAAGAGAGAGAAGCCTTTCAATGGTTCCCCATTTCTCCTAGGATGAGATCCCAAATTCTTCACAATGTCCAAATGTCTTTCACCTTCACCTCACACCATTTTCTCATTCTCCCACCTTCTCTGCTCCAGCCTCGTTGCCTTCCTCTTAGTTCCTTTAAGGTATCATGGTCCCTCCTACTGCAAAGGCTCCTACCAGGGCCTTTGTATGTGCTGTTCCTCCGTGTGGAATACTCTTCCCCTTAGGTGCACTTGAATTTGTCGTTCCAATATCAGATGAAGCATCATTTCCTCAGGGAAGCCTTCCCTGACCAATTCAGGCTAAGTCAAATTCCTTAATTATGTGCTTTTATAGAATCACATTTCTTTCTATCCTAGCACTAATCTCAATTTATAATTATATGTTCATTTATATTATTTGATGAAAATGTCTCACCCACTAGAATGTAAACTTTATGAGTTGGACTCAAGGATTCTTAATAGAGCCATTAGTGTTTTAATCAAACAGCAATGGTTGCCAACCAGAATCAAGTCTGGTGTGGAAAGAGACTTTCTGTACTCTCTGTCCATTAGTTTATGCCTAAACAACCCCATCGAAATCACCTTGGTGTTTCTCCGTGATTTGGCACTCAAGACACACCCTGGCACATCTCAAGCCTACAGACTTGCTGATTAGGTTTATATAAGACAAGCCATAAAGCAGGTTTTCCTGCCATTGGTTTTTAATCTTTGGAAGAGCTATAGACTCCTTTAAGAATCCAATGAAAGCTATGGATATTGTTATGAATGAATTGTGTCCCCTCCAAAGAGATATGTTGGAATCTTAACCCCCAGATCCTGGGAATGTGATCTAATTTGAAAATAGGGTCTATGCAGATGATGAAGTTCAAGGTGAGGTCATTAGGGTGAGCCCTAATCCAATATAACTGATATCCTTATACAAAAGGGAAATCTGGACACAGAGACATGTACAGAGGAAGACAATGTGAAAACACAACGAGAATGCCTTCTAAAGCCAAGGAGTGCCTGAGGCCACCAGAAGCTGGAAAGAGGCTTGGAACAGATTCTCCCTCACAGGCTGCAGAAGGAACCAACCCTGCCGACACCTTGATTTCAGACTTCTAGGCTCCAGATCTGTGAGGCCATAAATTTCTATTGTTTAAGCCACCAAGTTTGTGGTCCTTTGTTGAGGCAGCCTCAGGAAACTAATACAGATACTTTCTCCAGCAATAAAAGCCCTTATGAACATAAACAACTCTTCATGTAATTTCAGGGTGTTCACAGATCACCAAAGCCCAGTTAATGATTCCTGCACAGACGTTATAAAATTCCTGGGCCAAAATCCCGTGGGATAAGGCAAAGAAAGAATAGAAGAAAGTTGGCATCAGCTACTGTTGGCTACAAGGTTGGCCCTTCGCTAGACACTTGACATTTATTATTTCCCTGAATCCTCATAATCACTCCATGAAGTAGATGTTAGTATCCCCATTTCAGAAAAGATGAAATCGAGACCCTGAGAGATTTAACTTCGTGCACAAATTCACATATCTAGAGAGTGGTTGTGCTGGGAATATGACCTGAGTTTGTTTTACCCTAAAACCAAAGCTTTTTCCATACTTACCCTGCCTCTGAGCATGAGTGATATGTGAGATCCAAAGCACATGATGTGTGGTTTCCGGGGCTGTGAGGTTACAGAGAGACAGGGGTTATGCATGTGTCAGTGGCTTCGAGGGAAACAGGAGAATAGCTATAAAAAAAAAAAAAAGTTAAAGGACGTTTCTCTTAACTGCTTTCCTTCATTGTTTGGCATTATAACTTCTTTTGAACTAAGGATTTTGTCATAGAAGGATTTTTGCCTTTGCTTGGCAAGGATAGAGACAACAAAGGATTAATTAAGTCAAACTGATGGTGATAATTATCAACAGGCGTTTTAAAATAGGATTTTTAGGGGTAGAAGAGTAGTGTGGCTGAGACAGCAAAGCAAAGGAAAGTCAATCTCTCATTCATCAAAAAACCTTTTTTGATGACCCACTCGACAGCAGGCTCCATGTTCTGTGGACAAAGTCCGGCCACATGGAGCCTTGAATCTAGAGGGGGAAATCAACAGTTATATCAGTCAATACAGTAAAGTAAAATGTGTGTGATAAGCAAAGAAGAGTGAACTATATAGCAAATAGGAGGGGTAACCACTGGGTCTAAGTTTACCTCGAAGTCTGAGTAGTGATTATCCTACCTTAGGGACTAAGAGGTGGTTGCAGGCAGAGGAAACATGTGCAAAGGTCCTGAGGCAACAGAAAATATAACACATTTGAAGACCTGAGCCCAATTCATCACAACCTGAGTGTGGAATGGGAAGGGGCAGGAAATAATGACACCAGGGGGCTGTGTGGGAGCTAGGTCATGAAGGGCCTTGTCAGCAGCTGTGGATGGAGACTGGGTTTCCCCCAGAGAGTAGGAGGAGGTCAGTAACCATTGGCAACAGAGGAAGAGGTACAGGAGAGAGGGCTGCTGGCTGTGGGAATCCAGCCAGTCTCTCTGAGTCTCTGTTGCCTCATGGTAAGAGATAATATGGGCCATTGTGAAGACTAAATAAGTCATGTCATGTAATACTCTTAGAATAGTGCCCCAGGAAGCATCAGTTCTTATAACAGTAATACGGGCCAGACTGGTGGAGCCCTGTAACTGTCAGGTGCAGTGTTCCAAACACCATGCCTTTCCTTCCGCATGTCTCCAGAGAACTCCTCAGAGGCAAGTGCTGTAGTGATGCTCTGCCCATAGTGCCTTGGATCGTACACAGGTTTCCAACAGGTTTGTCCTATTCCACCTTGGTCAGAGAGCAATGTTTTTTCCTCCTACCATCCTCAGACAAGATCTGCAAGTCTCCAGGTCTGTGGAAAGAAGGCTGTCCTTGGCTTCCTTTGAGAAGTCAGATGACTTCCATACTCTATAATATACTGTGAACCTATTATTTTGTTATCTAATAAATCAGCAAATGAATGTGCAAACAAACAAACAAACAAACAAACAACATCCCCACCCTACATCAGGGTGGGTGGCAGGCAGAGTCCAGGGCACTGGGCACTCAGCAGCGGACTGCTGGGCAATGGCCCTGGCAGGTTCACCCTCCATCTCAGCTTGGAGCCCACCAAGGCTTATCTCGTTAGGGGATTGCTGTGAGATGGCAGAGACTCACCCCAGAAGTATGCATCTGAACCTTTATGCCATATACTTCTTTGTTTTGCAGCTTTGAAAAAACCTACAAGCTTTGGTGAGGCCCGTAGGTGGTAATACTTAAAAATACCACCCTGCTTCATCACCGTAGAAAAATCCCAGGAAATTCAGTTCACTTGAGGGCTTCCCTCTTGTCTCCTTCATGTGCAATTTTAGAGACTTGGTCAAAATACATGTGGGTGTGAGTGACAGCTCTTCCAAACATGCAGGCTGTGGGACATGAGAGTTAAAATCACGTTCATGCCGTTCTCATCTCCTGACATGGGGCCTCTGAAGATGAGGACAGAACCCCTAGATACATGGGTACCAGAGAAAGCAGAATCTCTTTGTTCTGAGAATTTCTTCTCATTAAAGACAGGCTCTTATATATGTTGCATACCCACTATGCTCAGAGACCTATTGTAGTTTTTGGCTCATACATTACCTTTTACTCTATTAAAGCCATGAAGTAATTATTATGATTCTCATTTTTTGCAACTATGGAAAATGCAGCCCAGAAAGGTCTATAGATTGGACCACAATTTCACATGGGTATTTTCACTCAAAAGTCAACAGGCTCCCTGTACCCCACTGCAGTTAGAGCCTGACATGTGTGAAGCCCAGCTCTAGCACTGCCTGGCTCTGTGACCTTGGACGAGCTACTTAATCTTGCTGTGCTTCAAATTCCTTAACTATAAGATAGGTAATAAAAATATTCATCTAATAGGACTGCACTGAGTTAAATGAATTAGTACTTGTGAAATACTTAGGACAGTACCTGATGATTAGTAAGTGCTATAAACAAGTTAGTCATTACTATTATTATAACTGGAAAGAGAACAAAGTCCCAACATCATGAGCGCAAAATAGGATATTGCCCAAGGATTCTGGGCTAAAAGTATATATATATAACCAAATAAATATATTTTAAAAAGAACAAGACAAAGAACATTCAATACGCAGCCTCAACAGCTCATTCCAAGAAATCTTCCCTTAAAAAAAAAAAGAAACCTCCAAAGCAGATACATGAGAAATGTTGGTTTTTAAAAGTTGTCTTCCAGTAAGAGCTAATTCCTTTATTTGTGTCTCTCACACCCCCTTTCATTTCCCCACAGCTTCATTAAGGATCTGGATGAACTGAATAATACCATTTTAGTCCCATGATTATCTGCCATTACTATTGGCATCCTGAAGTAGAGCCCATCCAGAGAAATTGAGAGGAGCTTTACAGTCATTAAAATCTTCAGCCTCAAAGTTTACTCAGCTTATCCTAAGCTACAACAGGGATAATGGAAAGATAAGGATTTTTTGACATTCCTTAATGAGCCTAAGCACTAAATCCTAAATTGTAGATGTGGTTATGGGCCCAGAACTTTCTATAGGCTCTTCTCAGAGTTTGTTGTCCTATGAGTTTTGTTCAATTAGCAAATCTATACTGATCATTTACCTGTGCAAATAACTATGGGGAATTCAAGAAAAGCTGAAGCTGGGGACTTGCTCTTGAGGAAAATAAAGTCTAGCTGGGAAACCCCACACTGGTCTCATATTAAAACTAGTATGTGACTGTCAGAGTCTGGCTGGGGTATTAGGATGGCACCAAAATATCTCTCATACACTGGCTGAAATGTGATTGAAACCATCCCATCATAATTTCACTTTGTCACTCACATTTTTGCCACCCCTCCCTCCTAAAAAAAATCAAATGACTGCTTGTCCTGCTCACCTTAGGGATGATTTCCTCTAGGCCAGTGGTTCTCCGGCAGCATCACCTGGGAGCATGTTAGAAATGCAAATGCTCATGCCCAACCTCCGATCTATTGAAACTGAAACTCTGGGGGTGGGGACCAGCAATCTGTTCTATCAACTCTTTCCAGTGATTCCAATTCATGCAACAATTTGAGAACTACCACTCTAATCATCCACCCCAGATTGGGCTAAAGTCCTGTGAAGGACACGTGTTTTTGCCTGAATATGTGTGTCTTGGAGAAAAGATTCCAATTCCATTGCCAGTAAAGGGAAGACTCCAAGATTTTAACAGCCCATCAAGTTGAATTAACACCTTTGATAAAAGATAAACTGATGGTAGAAGAAGATTGCCCCAACTCTCAAAGCTGAATCAAGGGAGTGCCAGTGTTCTCCTTAAAAAACAATGTGGAGCCCTATGCCAAGAACAGTCAAATTGTTCATTAAAACCTGAAAGTTCTATACCACAGCCAGACTGCAGGAACTTAGTTGGAAATACGTTTACAGTTGGCAATGCTAAATGCTCATCTCAATAAATTGGGGGTGAGAGTGGAGGGAGGATGGCATAAGAATTTTGTAAGGCTCTCAATTCCATATCACAAAACACTTTCTAGAAATTCACCAAAGTACAGGTTAGCTGCTGTGTATGAGAGTCCTTATTCCATCATCAACCCTAAGACATCACTGGGAATTATAAACTTTTTAATACTTACAAGTCAAAGAAGGTGAAAATGGCGTTATATTGTTTAACTTGCACATCTTCGATTGCTACTGAAGTAGGACATTTTAAACTGTTTATTAGCCATTTGTCTTTCTTCCTTTATAAATGATCTGCTTGTGTCCTTTGCTTATTTCCTAATGAACAATAAATATTAATTGATTAGTAAAATGTCATATTATGTAGGAAGTACATTGTAAAATGTTTTCCTCCAGTTGTCAGTTGTCTTTTAATCTCCTTTATGATATTATATTATTTATGATACATGTAATATTATAATCTATTATATATTATATAAATCACATATGTAATATTGTATATATTTATATAAATTTTTTATATAGACAACCTTATATAGTCAGCCTGTCTCTCTCTCTCTCTTTTTGCTTAAATTTTTTCAATCTGACATCAGGCTATGTTTTCCTATATTTTATTTTAGTATTCTTTAAAAAATCCTGGAGTGGTATTATACTGTATTAACATCCATCTCTTTAATACACTACAGTTTATTTCAGTGCATGGGTATGGGTAAAACTACAACTAGATTTTGTTTCTTAAAAAAAAAAAAGAATGATTTTCCCAATACTTTTTTTGTAAGAAAATCCATCCCTCCCATGGGCTTATGATGCTTCATTTTGAGATGTTAAATTTGTGTATCTCTTTCAAGACTATTGTGTCCAATGATTTATCTGTGAATTTTAAAGTCTGCCCAACTTTTTATCTAACACTTCATTTTATAACTAGCATCTCAGAGGGAGAGTCCACAGCTGTGCTTCGTTTTCTTCTCTAGTCCCAGTTATTTATTTTTCCAAGGTAAAATTTTAAATTACTTTGTCAACTTACAAAGGAAACCATTTGGGGGTTGGAATTAGATTTTTTTAACCCTTATTTTAAGTGGAAAAACTTTTCTCTATAGGCTACTTAGTAGGCAATTTCAGGAAGTGATTAAAAATTATTATATACTGCTGTACATTTATGAAGTTTATGTATGTTTTTTGGCATATAGGTTCTGCAAATTCTTGTAAGGGTTATTTCCAGGAGTCTTTGTTTTCCTGATGCTAGTGAGATTATAATTTTTGCCTTCATTTTATTTCTGATTATGTCTAGAATTTTTAAAACTATTGATTTTTAAAATATTTACCTTCAAAATATCTTCTGCTAAACAGATGTTCAACTGCGTAACAAGAGGCCAATCTCTCCAATGGGCAGACACATTCAGTTTACAGGTGTTGTGGGCAGGGGAAGGTGAGCCTCTTTTCAGAAGCTGTGCACTTGCCCTTCACAGTCCCTGCCTGCATCTTTCCTCACACAAGATGAACTCACTGCATACTGGCTCTGGATCTTTTCATAACTACCTGCTTCTTGACGTTGAGCTCTCTAGTTAAAGGGCACCTCCTCAGAGAGGACTTCCTTGACCATCTCCATCTGAAGTGGCTATTTATTCACTCTACTTCATCACCCTCTTTTTTCTCTATGTAGTTCTTGTCACCCTCTGGCTTTTTCAGTGGTTGCCTGCTCGCCCACCAACACCAGAATGGGAGCTCCCTGAGGATAGGACCTGGCCTATCTTGTCCTTCACTGTATCGCAGTGCCTAGAAGAGAGTCTTACACACAGTAGCATCTCAGTAAAGCTTAGTGATTAAATGGGTTCCTGAGAATTTGGACAGGTGATGCTTCTTCAGCCTGAAAACCACAATCCCAGGACCCTTTTCTCTCTTTGGGGGACTTCACATACTGTTAACAATGGCCCACTGGCTGTCCGATTTCACTCTTGGCTGCTGCTAGAAAGAGTATTACCTGGAATTAATTCAGGAAATTGATGCTATTGAGTAGTGGCATGAAAATAGAGGATGAAGGAATGACTTTGGCTGCCCCCAAAATATTCTCCCACTAGGGGAGATACCTGCTGGCTTCCTGACTGATCAGGCCAGGCTTTTGGCAGAAGTAGTAGTAGTGGGTGAGAACATTTTCTACCTTATTCCTGCTTGCCTATTGCTTTTCAAAGCTTAGGAGCGGAATGGTCAAGGCCCTTGCTCAGCTGAGCCCCCTGATAGCTAGTTAGTGATCATTCTTGCAGGTTGGTAAACTGCTGATGGATACTTCTTGTTTCCAGCACTGTTGTGCTTTATATCTTTGTTTGCTTGTTTAAGTGGACACTTGGCCATGAAGTCTGGGGAAAGATAAGAAGGTGCTGCCACAACCCAGAAGTCCACATGCACTGCTGTCAATCAAACAGACGTGATGTTCACGGTTTTACATGTAGCTTATATTCAAAATTGGTTGTAGAGAACTGTGTTTTAATGTATCCATTCAGCCTTTTCCTCATTTAATAAACATGACCTTTTTTTTTAACATCTTTATTGGAGTATAATTGCTTTACAATGGTGTGTTAGTTTCTGCTTTATAACAAAGTGAATCAGTTATACATATACATATGTTCCTATATATCTTCCCTCTTGCGTCTCCCTCCCTCCCACCCTCCCTATCCCACCCCTCTAGGTGGTCACAAAGCACCGAGCTGATCTCCCTGTGCTATGCGGTTGCTTCCCACTAGCTATCTATTTTACGTTTGGTAGTGCATATATGTCCATGCCACTCTCTCACTTTGTCACAGCTTACCCTTCCCCCTCCCCATGTCCTCAAGTCCATTCTCTAGTAGGTCTGTGTCTTTCTTCCCGTCGTAATATGCTAATAGCATATACCTAGGAGGTAAAATAGCAATTGAAAATTGTCGTCAGTTATCTTCTCAAGTCAAGCGCATTTGAAATGAAACTCAGTGTTCTCATTTATGAGTTGGTAATAATAATAATAATAATAAAAATAACAACAATAATAATAGTTTCTAGCTCAAAAGTTGTTGTAGAGATTAAATGAGGAAATCAGTATAAAACGCTGAATACAGACCCTGACACAGAGTAAGTACTGGTTTCTATCCTGTAAGATGGAGGTTGATACTATTTTAATTTTCTCTATCCTTAATGTATTCTGTGCAAAATGGCAAGAACCATGAGAGCCACATTTATTAAGAGAAAGTCACTGTTATTTTTAAAATTAAGCTTATATTATCCCTGATGGTACCTGAGTATGGCTAAGGGCGGGTACATTTCTGCCAATGGGTGTGAAGCAATGGAGAACAGACAGAGGTATCCCAGAGGGATGGCCAGCTAACGGATCTATGAGCACATAGAAGGCACTGCCTTCGTGGGTCACCATAACCTAGATAAGATCCTTAGCAGATTTACACAGTCATAAAGGATTGATACTGTTGGTCCATGAAGGGTTGGTCAAACTCTCGGGAAAGAAACCAAAGGTAGGAAGTATCTAACATTTTGAGTGCCTATTACTTGCAAAGTCACTGGCTACATACTTTATAAATGCTGTTTCATTTAATCCTAACAAAACCCTTTAGAAGGAAGAGGAGAAAACTTAGGCTCATAGAGAGTTCCAATAATTTGTCCACGGTAATAAGTGACCTAGTCAGTCACTCAAGTATGTATGATTTCAAGCCCTTGTCCTTTCTGTTATATCCCATAGTCTCCCTCAGAAACTGACAAATATTAAGCAACTTAACTTTGTTAAGAGACTGGCATATAAACCAGAATGACAATGCATTATTCTACAATGGTGCTTTGAATCTTTTCAGTGAGTGGAATACTTAAATCTGCCATTTAGGACATTTACCTGTGATAACAAATTATTTGAGAAGTAAAATTTCTAATCAGAGGGGAATCCACCTAGTCTGGAGGAATAATTCTTCTAAGCCACAGAGTTTATCGAATTCTGTCTGTCCCGTAGGCCTTGTTGAATATTTCTCTCGGGTTTGGGTGTTTCTATTCATTGCTCTGAACAGCCAAGGTCTAGGGAAGGCAGTGTTGGACAATGAGGCAAATACTTATCTCCTGTGTCCTTGTTCCTTTCCGCTGGTGCCAGAGGGTCTGCTCTGTGTGCCCTTTTGCTGACCTGAGAGTGATAAGATCTACTTGAGTTGGGATTTGTAGTAGAGTGGGCCAACCTAGTAATTTACCCTGCTTTGGTTTGTGGCTTCTTTGGCCTCTACTACCTCCACTTGATCTTGCCTAGTTCACCAGAGTTCTACAGAAGTGCTTGGGGGCCTAAGTTCCAGCTAAATAATGGTGATGGTTTGCTTGGCTCTGTCTTCTGAGTGTGCTCATCTATGGATCCTAGACAGGAAGAGGGAAGTAAAATCTGGGTGTCCCTGGATCTTGCCCAAAGTAACAACACATAACTTTAATCTCAGAATTGTCCCCAACATTCTCCAGATATCTGCCAGATTCCATAATTTTCTCTCCTGCACACAATTAGATAAACAGCGCCAAATCCTTGGTCTTAGATTCCCTAACTAAATTCCACGTAAACCAGCCTCCTTCTGCAAAACCACTTTGTCTTCAAACAAAATGAGAACATTCGCATGTTCTCTCACATCAGCCCCATTCCAACAGCATCTTGATGAGATAGCATTCCAATGGCAATCTTGCTTTAATAGAACTTCATGAATTCCCCAGTTTTTCAGCCCTGAATATGCAGACCTTCTCTTTCCATGGCTTAAATCTCTAAATAACTCCTTTATCCATTCATTATGTATTTATTGGTCTTATATTTTCAATCACAGAGCTTAACCTTATTTCCAAGTTTGGAAGCAACTAAGTTTAGCCCATGTATATCTAACTTCTTTAAGTAAATTTGCTACTATCACTCTTCTAGAGACATATGGACTTATCTTAATAGAAAAATTATTAAACAGTTTATTTTTGAACTGACTGGTCATACTGAATGATTATATATGGCAAGAGTCTGGGGAAATTTTTATCTGCATTCCAGGAGCACCCACTTCAAATACCATTTAAAAAAATTGTCAATGTTGTATTATCTGAACTATCTGAACATCTGAAGAAAAATTGTTTTCCCCTCCTTCTAACCTTTGACCAAGGAAATACAAAGTTCTCATGACTGACTGGGAAGGTAAGGGGTTTAGGAAGAGTAAAGTAGACTCATGAGTTTTCACAATTGTATGATAACCCATTATCAAACAAGGACTATCTACATAATATAATTTCCATACAAAGCTAAACTAAAAAGTGTCCTCCAAGGTTCAATTGCTACACACTTGAACACATCAGAATACTCTACTTTAATTGTTCTGAGTAGACAAAATAAAACTCATTTTAAATTTATTGAACTGAAAAAGCTGAGACAGTATTTCCCAAACCAGTAGGCTTTCTCATTCAGGCTATTTTCCTTTCTCATTAAATGGCAATGTCCACTATAAGGGGCATAGATCCATAGGCATGGAGATAATTCTGAATTTCTGATAGAAGGGGCCAATGGTTAGTGGCTTAGGGAAGAACATTCAGTTTGGAAATACTCTATATTAGGGTGACTTCAAAGGGAGATATTTGAACTGAAAATCCCTAAGGTGCTGGAGAGAGACCTTCAAGATGGCGGAGGAGTACGACATGGAGCTTACCTTCCTCCCCACAGATACATCAAAAATACATCTGCATGTGGAACAACTCCTACAGAACACCTACTGAATGCTGGCAGAAGACCTCAGACTTCCCAAAAGGCAAGAAAATCCCCACGTACCTGGCCGTGTGGCTGACAGGGTCTTGGTGCTCTGGCCTGGTGTCAGGCCTGAGCCTCTGAGGTGGGAGAGCCAAGTTGAGGATATTGGACCACCAGAAACCTCCCGGTCCCACATAATATCAATCGGTGAGAACTCTCCCAGAGATTTCCATTTCAACACTAAGACCCGGCTCCACCCAATGGCCAGCAAGCTCCAGTGCTGGATGCCCCATGTCAAACAACTGGCAAGACAAGAACACAACCACACCTATTAGCAGAGAGGCTGCCTAAAATCATGCTAAGACCAAAGACACAGCAAACACATCACCTGATGTGGCCCTGCCCACCAGAAAGACAAGATCCAGCCCCACACAACAGAACACAGGCACCAGTCCCCTCTACCAGGAAACCTACACAAGACACTGAACCAACCTCACCCACTGGGGGCAGACACCAAAAACAATGGGAACTATGAACCTGCAGCCTGCGAAAAGGAGACCTCAAACACAGTTAGTTAAACAAAATGAGAAGACAGAGGAATATGCAGCAGGTGAAGGAGCAACGTAAAAACAAACCAGACCAAACAAATGAAGAGGAAATAGGCAGTCTACCTGAAAAAGAATTCAGAGTAATGATAGTAAAGATGATCCAAAATCTTAGAAATAGATGCAAAAAATACAAGAAACATTTAAGAAGGATGTAGAAGAACTAAAGAGCAAACAAACAATGATGAACAACACAATAAATTAAATTTAAAATTCTCTAGAAGGAATCAATAGCAGAATAACTGAGGCAGAAGAACGGATAAGTGACCTGGAAGATAAAAGAGTGGAAATAACTACTGCAGAGCAGAATAAAGAAAAAAGAATGAAAAGAATTGAGGACACTCTTAGAGACCCCTGGGACAACATTAAATGCACCAACATTCGAATTATAGGGGTCCCAGAAGAAGAAGAAAAAAAGAAAGGGTCTGAGAAAATTTTGAAGAGATTATAGTTAAAAACTTCGCCAACAAGGGAAAGGAAATAGTCAATCAAGTCCAGGAAGTGCAGAGAGTCCCACACAGGATAAATCCAAGGAGAAACATGAAAAGACACATATTAATCGAACTATCAAAAATTAAATACAAAGAAAAAATATTAAAAGCAGCAAGGGGAAAACAACAAATAAATACAAGGGAATTCCCATAAGGTGAACAGCTGATCTTTCAGCAGAAACGCTGCAAGCCAGAAGAGAGTGGCAAGATATATTTGAAGTGATGAAACGGAAAAACCTACAACCAAGATTACTCTACCTAGCAAGGATCTCATTCAGATTCGACGGAGAAGTTAAAACATTTACAGACAAGCAAAAGCTAAGAGAATCCAGCACTACCAAACCAGCTTTACAACAAATGCTAAAGGAACTTCTCTAGGCAGGAAACACAAGAGAGGGAAAAGACCTACAAAAACAAACCCAAAACAATTAAGAAAATGGTAATAGGAACATACATATCGATAATTACCTTAAATGTAAATGGATTAAATGGTCCAACCAAAAGACGTAGACTGGCTGAATGGATACAAAAACAAGACCCATATATATGCTGTCTACAAGAGACCCACTTCAGACCTAGGAACACATACAGACTAAAAGTGAGAGGATGGAAAAAGATAATCCATGCAAATGGAAATCAAAAGAAAGCTGGAGTAGCAATTCTCATATCAGACAAAATAAACTTTAGAATAAAGACTATTATAAGAGACAAAGAAGGATACTACATAATGATCAAGGGATCAATCCAAGAAGAAGATATAACAATTGGAAATATTTATGCACCCAGCATAGGAGCACCTCAATGCATAAGGCAAATGCTAACAGCCATAAAAGGGGAAATCAACAGTAACACTGTCATAGTAGGGGAATTTAACCCGCCACTTTCACCAATGGACAGATCAGCCAAAATGAAAATAAATAAGGAAACACAAGCTTTAAATGACACATTAGACAAGATGGACCTAATTGATATTTATAGGACATTCCATCCAAAAACAGCAGGATGCACTTTCTTCTCAAGTGCCCCTGAGACATTCTCCAGGATAGATCATATCTTGGGTCACAGAAAACCCTTGGTAAATTTAAGAAAACTGAAATTGTATCAAGTATCTTTTCCGACCACAATGCTATGAGACTAGATATCAATTACAGGAAAAAAACTGTAAAAAATACAAGCACATGGAGGCTAAACAATATGCTGCTAAATACCCAAGAGCTCACTGAAGAAATCAAAGAGGAAATCAAAAAATACCTAGAAACAAATGACAATGAATACACGACGACCCAAAACCTATGGGATGCAGCAAAAGCAGTTCTAACCTTACACCTAAAGCAATTAGAGAAAGAAGAACAAACCTTACACCTAAAGCAATTAGAGAAAGAAGAACAAAAAAACCCCAAAGTTAGCAGGAGGAAAGAAATCATAAAGATCAGATCAGAAATAAATGAAAAAGAAATGAAGTAAACAATAGCACAGATCAATAAAACTAACAGCAGATTCTTTGAGAAGATAAACAAAATTGATAAACCATTAGCCAGACTCATCAGGAAAGAAATGTAGAAGACTCAAATCAATAGAATTAGAAATGAAAAAGGGGAAGTAACAACTGACACTGTAGAAATACAAAGGATAATGAGAGATTACTACAAGCAACTCTATGCCAATAAAATGGACAACCTGGAAGAAATGGAGAAATTCTTAGAAATGCATAACCTTCCGAGACTGAACCAGGAAGAAACAGAATATATAAACAGACCAATTACAAGCACTGAAATTGAGACTGTGATTAAAACTCTTCCAACAAACAAAAGCCCAGGACCATATGGCTTCACAGGCAAATTCTATCAAACATTTAGAGAAGAGCTAACACCTATCCTTCTCAAACTCTTCCAAAATATAGCAGAGGGAGGAACATTCCCAAACTCATTCTACGTGGCCACCATTACCCTGATACCAAAACCAGACAAAGATGTCACAAAAAAAGAAAACTACAGGCCAATATCGCTGATGAACATAGATGCAAAAATCCTCAACAAAACACTAGCAAACAGAATCCAATAGCACATTAAAAGGATCATACACCATGATCAAGTGGGGTTTATCCAAGAAATGCAAGGATTCTTCAATATACGCAAATCAATCAATGTGATATACCATATTAACCAATTGAAGGAGAAAAACCATATGATCATCTCAATAGATGCAGAAAAAGCTTTTGACAAAATTCAACACCCATCTATGATAAAAAAAACCCTCCAGAAAGTAGGCATAGAGGGAACTTACCTCAACATAATAAAGGCCATATATGACAAACCCACAGCCAACATCGTCTTCAATGGTGAAAAACTGAAATTATTTCCTCTAAGATCAGGAACAAGGCAAGGTTACCCACACTCACCACTATTATTCAACATCATTTTGGAAGTTTTTGCCACAGCAATCAGAGAAGAAAAAGAAATAAAAGGAATCCAAATCAGAAAAGAAGAAGCAAAACTGTCACTGTTTGCAGATGACGATACTATACATAGAGAATCCTAAAGATGCTACCAGAAAACTACTAGAGCTAATCAATGAATTTGGTAAAGTAGCAGGATACAAAATTAATGCACAGAAATCTCTTGCATTCCTATACACTAATGATGAAAAATCTGAAAGAGAAATTAAGGAAACACTCCCATTTACCATTGCAACAAAAAGAATAAAATACCTAGGAATAAACCTACCTAAGGAGTCAAAAGACCTGTATGCAGAAAACTATAAGACACTGATGAAAGAAATTAAAGATGATACAAACAGATGGACAGATATACTATGTTCTTGGATTGGAAGAATCAACATTGTGAAAATGACTATACTACCCAAAGCAATTTACGGATTCAATGCAATCCCTATCAAACTACCAATGGCATTTTTCACAGAACTAGAACAAGAAATTTCACAATTTGTATGGAAACACAAAAGACCCCAAGTAGCCACAGCAATCTGAGAAAGAAAAACGGAGCTGGAGGAATCAGGCTCCTGGACTTCAGACTGTACTACAAAGCTACAGTATTCAAGACAGTATGGTACTGGCACAAAAACGGAAATATACATCAATGGAACAGGATAGAAAGCCCAGAGATAAACCCATGCACATATGGTCACCTTATTTTTGATAAAGTAGGCGAGACTATACAATGGAGAAAAGACTGCCTCTTCAATAAGTGGTGCTGGGAAAACTGGACAGCTACATGTAAAAGAATGAAATTAGAACACTCCCTAACACCATACACAAAAATAAACTCAAAATGGATTAAAGACCTAAATGTAAGGCCAGACACTAGAAAACTCTTAGAGGAAAACATAGGCAGAACACTCTGTGACATACATCACAGCAACATCCTTTTTGACCCACCTCCTGGAGAAATAGAAATGAAAACAAAAATAAACAAATGGGACCTAATGAAACTTAAAAGCTTTTGTACAGCAAAGGAAACCATAAACAAGACGAAAAGACAACCCTCAGAATGGGAGAAAATATTTGCAAATGAAGCAACTGACAAAGGATTAATCTCCAAAATTTACAAGGAGCTCATGCAGCTCAATATCAAAAAAACGAACAACCCAATCCAAAAATGGGCAGAAGACCTATAGACATTTCTCCAAAGAAGATATACAGATTGCCAACAAACACATGAAAGGATGCTCAACAACACTAATCATTAGAGAAATGCAAATCAAAACTACAATGAGGTATCACCTCACACCAGTCAGAATGGCCATCATCAAAAAGTGTACAAACAGTAAATGCTGGAGAGGGTGTGGAGAAAAGGGAACCCTCTTGCACTGTTGGTGGGAATGTAAATTGATACAGCCACTATGGAGAACAGTATGGAGGTTCCTAAAAATAGAACTACCATCCAACCCAGCAATCCCACTACTGGGCATATACCCTGAGAAAACCATAATTCAAAAAGAGTCATGTACCACAATGTTCATTGCAGCTCTATTTACAATAGCCAGGACATGGAAGCAACCTAAATGTCCATCGACAGATGGATGGATAAAGAAGATGTGGCACATATACACAATGGAACATTACTCAGCCATAAAAAGAAACAAAATTGAGTTATTCGTAGTGAGGTGGATGGACCTAGAGTCTATCATACAGAGTGAAGTAAGTCAGAAAGAGAAAAACAAATACCGTATGCTAACACATATATATGGAATCTAAAAATAAAAATGGTTCTGAAGAACCTAGGGGCAGGACAGGAATAAAGACGCAGACGTAGAGAATGGATTTGAGGACACGGGGAGGGGGAATGGTAAGATGGGATGAAGTGAGAGAGTAGCATGGACATATATACACTACTAAAGGTAAAATAGACAGCTAGTGGGAAGCAGCCGCATAGCGCAGGGAGATCAGCTTGGTGCTTTGTGAACACCTAGAGGGGTGGGATAGGGAGGGTGGGAGGGAGACGCAAGAGGGTGGAGATATGGGGATATACGTGTATGTATAGCTGATTCACTTTGTTATAAAGCATAAACTAACACACCATTGTAAAGCAGTAATACTCCAATAAAGATGTTAAAAAAAATAAAAGAAAATTTAAAAAAGAAAAAAATAGTTTTCAATTTAGCTTTTATACAACTTTGTTTTTCCTGGAAGAGAATTCTGCATTTTATAGTATTGGGTTGTCCAAAAACTTCATTTGGGGTTTGGGCCAATCCAATAGAATTTATGGAAAACTTGGCTTTGCTAAGATGTTCTTATTCCATAAGATAGGACAGCTCTACCATGACTCTACAACAAAAGTACCACTTCTGCCACGAGGAGTGAAACAAAATCAAGAGACCTTAAATATCTATTTCATATAACCACCCACTCTAGCCCAAGACTATACTGTTAATCAAACAAGTTCGTGTATTTAGTTAACTGGGAATTTTTCAAAAGTTTAGGTTGGTACCTCCTGTTTGGGAAACTAACACCAGTGTTTTCCCAACCTTTCTCCAGGCTGAGAGAACTAATCAACTAGGCTGAGAGGTTACTAAAAAATGTACTTTAGGTTTGAAAAACCATTTCACAAGATAACCTTTAATTTATTGTGTTTTTTTGATAGTTTTCTTTATTGATATTATAGAGCTCAAGTGAAATTACAATGATAGCAGACATATTTTAATAAGAAGAGTACTTATTTTGTCATCAAAAAGTACACTGATGAAGGAAAAGAACACTTAGTTATCCAATTTGAACAAATGTACTTTAAAATAAATATACAGTACACCACTGGGAATGTTATAGGTGCAACTGCAGCACAGAACACACACATGTATACTCAGATTACCCGGATACTATGAATGTTGTATCCACTGCAAATTATTCCTAAATTATAGGATAACCACATCCCACTTCCTGATTGCTGAAGCTACATTACCCTTTCCATCTTAATTAGGAAATAGATATGATAACTATGTGTTAATATTTGCCCTAACGAAAACAATATGAATTTTAAAGTAGGGATACAAAAGTGCCATTCTCCCTGAATAAAATATACAATAAATTATAGCTCAGTGTTTTTTCTGCACGTTGCTGAAATAATAATTCTGCTTTAAAACAAATAAAAGTACATTTCAGTTGTTATTATCCTAGCAGAGTTCTTAAAAGATTATTGATGCTAGAATATCCATATATAAAGTTAATTTTATCTTTTTAAAGAGATGGCCACCCACAAGGCCTTTAAATCTCATAAATTACTCACAGGACTTTGGCTGAGGAGGCTCATTCTCTCCTCCAACTGAAGTCAACAAAACAGCAAGGACGCTGTTCCTGCATTTGAGGTGCCTTCAGTAGATGGAGGAAAACACAATCTACATGCTTGGAAAAACTGAAAAACACCACCGTGTGGCACAGGTGAATACACCAGTTTAAAACAGAGGGAAAACTGAGAGGGTGGAGTTAGTAAAGAAAATCCAGCAAGGGGTGAGTATTGAGTTTTCAAATGGTGTGGAATTTAGCTTGGTGGGAAATTTAGTACTTCACAGGAAATTTCCGCAGAGATCTAAACTTTCTGGCCTTTTAAAAATATTTAATTGCTTTCATATTTTGAATACTGTGTCCTAATCTTAGGAAAGATTTGGAGCATTGTCTTAATTAGCAAAGCTTCTTGTAAGAAAGTCACCCTGATAAGAGCAAAGCTTGTTGTAAGAAAGTCACCCTGATAATTAGAACAGTTGGAGCCAGAAAGGCCAGGCCCATTTCACTCCACATGGGCCAGTGGGAGAGGGAGGGATGGCTCTATCCCAGGGCTGGGCCTTTAGAGTTGAAGGCAGAAGGTAGAGAAGACCCCGGGGCTTGCATGGATCCTGGCAGTTTGCCTTGGGAGGGGTGCAAGGAAGTTGCTCCGATGTAGCATAAAGGATGAACAACACATGAGGCAGGGGGTCCGCAAAGTGGGACCCAAGCCTGGTCCAGGCCCATGTCAGGAATGGCATCCCTGTCTGCAGATAAGTGAGGCATCAGATGCTCCTCTTCATTAATACAGACCAGTCCCTGCCCTATTCAAGAGCACTCTTATTTTTTACTGTGATGGCCACTAGCGAGTTTTACACAAGATTGGTGACTGAGAAAACCCCCTATACTCAGAGGTAACCCAAGCTTCACTTCTCAGGCTCTTGTGGCCGTTGGGAAAGAGAGAACAGTGCCAAGGACCGAGGCTGGAGAGGGAGTCAGGGCCTGATCAAAAGGGCCTTGGACACCAGGCTATAGAGCCTCAGCTTTACCTGTAGGCAGTGGAGAACCACAGGGGCAGGGCACCATCAGGTGTATATTGAGGTCCTGGCAGACATAAAATCCTTCCGGAAGGAAGACTTGGCTTAACTGCGAAGGGGTTTAACGACCAAAATGGACAAACTGAAGAATGAAAGGCACCCGCTTCACGCGTCCTGAATAGAATGAGTTCCCTTCCTTTCTGCTTTGAGTGGGGCTGTGGACCGGGGTGGGCAGATGCGAAGATCCGAGGCTAACTAAGAGGGGTGTGCGGTTTGGAATGGAGCGGGGCTGTCTTTCGGGTGGAGAGAGAGAAAGTGGGGCAAATACTGTCACAAAGGCTTGACCAGGCTGGACCTCCTCGAAGGCAGCTGTGAAAGTTTCCCCAGGTGGCATTCCAGGTGCCGGCCTTGACTGGGCTGCACGCTACCCTGTGACTTAGGAACCCGCATGGGCACTGGAGACAAGAGGGCTTCAGGACTGGCTTATGAATGAATGAATGAACAAACGAATGAACAGAGGTTGGCTTCTAGAACAAGGACAAGGACAGAGTGTATAGAGATCTTGCAAAGGCCAGCAATGCTAAGAGCCTGGACCTCGATGATGGCTGAGGGGATGGACAAGAGGCAGTAGCTTTAAGAGCTATTCTGATGGGACTCGGGACACTGACTGCCTCTGAGGACTGAAGGAGAACATAGAGGTCAAGAGTGACTCTGAGGCTTCTGACCCAGGCAACTGGACTTTAAGAGGAAGAGCAGGCTTTTGAGAAAGGAAAATGAATTTGGTGTAGATCACAGGAAGCACTTTATTCATTAGAGAAGCGTTTTAACTCCCTTATAGCCAAGATAACCCATATTTATTCCAAAAACAAATATATCAAAAAACACTTAGAAATGCAATTAAATTTGTTTATTGAAACAATATAGATAAGCTGTGAGTAATACAGATTGTTTTCAGCATAATATAGGCATCACACATTTCTCCTGGTAACAGATGATGGATAGATGGCCAGATAAAACACAATAGTAGAAGGAATCTAGAATGATAAATTTTATTACTAGATATCTCCCTAGAGGTCAGCAAACCCAATCCCATTTAACAGATGAGGAAGTAAGGACCAGAGAGGCTAGCATTCTCCACTCTACATATGTTTAGGGCACTGACCACGTGCCAGGCACTTGGTGCTGGGCATATAAAAGTAAACAGAACACGGTACCCGTACTCACGGCACTCACAGCCAGGCTAGTGAGTGACAGCATCCAGGAAGCAGGAAATTTAGACACAGCCTAGTAAGCATTGTCAGAATAGCATGTTCAAGCTGCGAGGTGTACCCAATCCAGGCTTGGGAACAGCCTCCAAAGGCCATGCATGAGCTGACCTGGGAAGGATGAGCAGAAGTCAGATAGACAAAGAGGTTGTGAAACGCTGCCCCAGGGATGCAGAGGTGAGGGGAAGCACAGTATGTCTAGTGAATCGAAGGAGTTGCAGTACAAGGGAATTCTTGTCCTGGATTTCAGAAACAATAGTCCCCTGACTCGCAGTTCAGTGCTATTGTTAGGATGCTACCTGTCTCTACAGGTCTCTTGACAAGTATGTGGTGATTCAGCACATATATCAATACTCTTGCATAGAAAAAAAGGAAGCATATATGGCTCATGCTTACCCAGAAATGGACATTAAGATTTTCCAAACCCTCCTGTTTAAAATATATCTTTAGAGGAATCATTATTTTGCATTATAGCCTTTCATTTCCTCCCCAAATGTTTACATCCATTGGGTCATGCCATAAAGCTCTTAAGGCCGGAAGGGATTTTAAGGGATCACACTGTCAGCAGCCAGGGGAGCACAGGGTGGGGGAGAAGGAGGTTCTGGAGGCATGGAGCATGGGAGCGTCACTACCCTGGCGCAGGCAATAAGCGGGTCATTGTCTGTAGCGAGCTTAAACATTAACACCAAAACTGACCAAAGTCGTTCCGCTCTTTTTATCACCATGTGCCAGCCATCTAGCAATTCCCAGTAAGGTCGATAACAACACATTTGCCCCTGCTGACCCTCCCCTCGCCCCGTGTATGCCACCGCACTTCCCATACACCTGCACACAGAAAGCGCAGCTCCCAGACAGGCTTCGGAAACATCTGAGGTCCCCATGTTAGCCATCTTTTCACATATTACCACATACTCTCCATTCCATTCCTTTTTGTAAACCTAGCCCAAGTAGTCACAGCCACACATAGAAAAAAAAAAAACAACACATCGAAGTTTATCTTCCTAGAATTATGATATTTATCTCTAATGAAGAGTCTCATCTCTCAAGTCTCAAATCCGGTTCGAGCTGGGGCGGCTGGCATCTGATGTCTGATGCTGTCCCTTCCGCATTCACAGGCTTATGAGGAGCAGTCCTCGCTCATCCTCTCCGGCTGGGCTGTCTGGCACGTGCTTGGCGGGGTAAACACCGAGGGGTCTTTAATGCCCAGCTGTATGTCGAAAAACCGTGTGGACAATATCACACTGTAATTTTTGGTGAAGGTTTCCTGGACAGGATAACAATCCTTGACTGTATAAATGCCAATCCAGGTTTCATCTATAGGAGGAAGGCAAGTTGAGTTTTTAATGCACAAGACAGGCAAAATGTGTGTATTTTTAATTATGCAAAATATACATAAAATAGACCATTTTAACCATTTTTAAGTACAGTTTGGTGGCACTAAGTACATTCACATTGTTATGAAAGCGTCACCACCATCCATCTCCAGAAATCTCCCATATCCCCCAGTTGAAACTGTCCATTAAACACTAACTCCCCATTCCTCCCTCCCTCCCCCCAGTCCCTGGAAACCACCATTCTACTTTCTGTCTCTATGATTTTGACTATTCTAGGTACCTCATATAAGTGAAATTATACAGTATTTGTCCCTTAGTGACTGGCTTCTTTCACTTAGCATAATGTCCTCAAGGTTCATCCATGTTGTACCACGTGTCAGAATTTCCTTCCTTTTTAAGCTTCAGTGATTTTCCACTGTATGTATACACCAGCTTTGTGTACCCATTTGTCTGCTGATGGACACTTGGGTTGTTTGCACCTCTGGCCTTGATGAATAATCCTGCTATGAACATGGATGTACAAATATCTGTTTGAGTCCTTGCTTTCAGTTCTTTAGGGTATATGCCCTATATTGCTGGGTCATCCGGTAATTCTGTGCTTCACTTTGGAGGGAACCATCATACTGTTTTCCACAGCACAAAGGCCTGTGTTTTTGAAACAGTCTTGGGGGAGGTGTGTTGGCAGCATTGCAGAGAAGAGCTTCACATCTATGTATAAAAGCAGATACAATAATGGCAGTAGATCTGGTTGCTGCAACTTTAGTTAGTGTTTGGGGGAAAGGAAAAGGAGGCACCCAAATCTAACATGTGACTTAGACAAACACCTTCCATGTCACAGACCTCCAGGGTGTCATGAAACATCAGAGCCAAGGCTAAGCCCATAACAGTCAAAGTGGCAGAAAGTTACAGGGGGCCTTAGAAGGCTGAGGTGTTTGTTCAAATGCCTTGCTTAGGTCCCAGCACTACACAACTAGCAGAGTACATTTGGGGACTGCAAATGGAGTTAAACAATTTGATTAAGCTTCTAAATTTCCTTAACAACTACCTTCCTTAATGGACTTAAACGTTATCTCCCATCCTGCTTCCTGAGATGCAATACTCGAATACTTTTTTGAACCCTTACACGATCTGGCTGCCTTTCTGTCCGACCACTCCTGGACGGTGATCTGCTCCTGGGGCCCCCCAATGGAGTACTGGTCCTCAAAGGTGGAGTTCTGAGGAATGTCTAGAGGGTCCCAGGGGTATGTCAGGGTGATCTTGGAGCACTGCTTGGTGGCTTGTTCAATCTGAAACATCACTCCATCCTTATAGAGCAAAATATATTCAAATAATCTGGAAGACAGATTGAAAGAGAACAGTTCAGGACTTTATGTTACAATCACCATGTCTTTTATCAGCATAAAAGCCAAAGGCCTTTGATATGTTATTCTTAAAATAGAAAAAATAGAAAAAAAATAGTTTTGCTGCTAGGCAATCATTTACTTACTTATAAACACTAGGCGTATGAACAACTTGAATATAAAATAATTAAAGTTCAGGGGTCAAAATTGAATATTCACAAGACAGTTACCTATCATACCTATCAATTAACTGTTACCTTATCAAGTACCTATTGTATGACAGACCCTGTGCTGGAGACACAAACATGAGGAAGGTGAGGCCCTGGGTTAGCAGCTGGTTTGTGACCTTTTAGCCTCAGAGACACAGGAGGATTTGACTCTTGCCTTACTTGTTGAGTCCTTGTAGCACTGAGTCAAGGGACCACAGGGATATGCTGAATGCAGGATGCCAAGAGCCTGCTGAGGATGCACCAGGCTCCTGTGCCCCACTGTCTCAACTGTCATCATAGGAATGGGCTTTGGTGAGGTGCAGCTGTGCTGGGAATGGGCTGAGACAGGCAAGGACAAAAGCTGAGGGGACCCCAAGCGAACGGCTTCGCTGAACTGAATTTGTCTGCGTGTTCTCAGCCTCGTCCCTCGTATCCAGTGCACACCCTAGGTGCGGAGCAAGCCAGAAGTATTCCCAGTCTGTGCCCGAGCCCACAGACCGCCCGCCATCACCTTGCACGCTGTGTGGTCACCAGCCCTGTGTCTTTCCTAAAGCTAAGCCATCTTGGTATTGGGTGAAGCTCGGTGAGTTGCCATGCATTCAACTGTCAATCTAAAACTCAGGGCACTGCTGTTGATCGAGTGGAATGAGGTTGCAGCCCTGATTCAAAAGTGAAATGTGCAACACCTGAGGGCAGAAGAGTCCAGAGAAGTAGCTTTTCGTGAGCAAATAATAGCCAACAGACTATCGGTGATATGTAAGTCTCACTCCACTCCACAGCCCCCTCCGAGGATGCCTGTTCTCCATCCCAAGTCAGGGTTTGAGATTTCTTTTCTTCAGAAAAAATATTATAAATGATAACTGTCCGTATGGTCAAAACAGTACCATTATTAGGATTATATTTCATTATCTGTGAGCTAGCATAAAAATAGAAACATAACCTCATTTTATGTATTTAGAAATATCGACCCTGCTTATCCCAGAAAATGTTTGAAATGACTTACAAGGGTAAAACCCAAGCACAGACCTTGAGAAGTGGGAGTGAATGGAGAAAGAAAAGGAAGTGTTCACTTTATGCGCTATTGCTCAAAAATGGAGCCAACCTCTTATACTATACATGCAGGGTTCACATCGAAGTACAAGCCCTTTGGAGGAGTCTGGAGTTGGACTGTCACTGCTTCCTCACTCCCGGTTAAGTCCCTGGCGCATCAGAGTCTAAACATGCATGAAGGAATACAGAAACATTAGCATCAACTACAGAGCGTACTCCAGTCATAACATGGGATTCTTTGTCCACACACAAATCCTGCTCCATGATCCTTTCAGTGAGAGCGGCCGCCCACGAAGCACCCACTCTGTATGCCGTCAGGACTGGTTATCTTCAGCCTCCTCCTCCTTACCATCAGCATTATCTTCTTGTGCTTTCCCAAGTTCACGGTGTTTAGGCTAGAGAGTCATTCCTAGCTTTGGCTGATACTCCAGTTGTGTGCAGTGATTGTCCCCTGAAAGCTTTGCACCCATGTGCAGGAGAGGGGGGTTTCCTTCTTGAAACTCAGCCCCCGAATCCACAGAAGCACACAAGTGGGAGCCTGGTGGCCATGTTTGTGTACATGACCTGGCCACCCTCCTCAGAGGGGGGCATCTGACCCAGGGTGGGACAATCAGATTCTCTTGCTCGGACATGTGGAATTGCCACTGAAGGTCTGCTAGTCAGTCTCTTCGTGTGGCTGGTCATGTCGTATGTAAACACAGGAGCCATGGAGGCTAATTTCCAATAAGAGTAAAGAATGAAGCACAGAGAAGCAGCTGCAAGCTGGGATTCCAACAGCAGTTCATTTCCTGGATGCATTTCCTCTCTGAGGCCTACTGCCTACAGATCCACCTGCAGAGTTCTGATAATAAGTTTCCTTTGTTCTAATAACTTTCCTTTTTCTGCTTGGAACTTTTTGTGTGACTCATAACCAGGACTCGTTTCTAATACAGTTGAGGACTCCACTGTTCCATCTAGAGCCCTGGAACAGCCGCCAGCACAGCTGTTCTGGGAGAGGCACCACACGGGCCACTGAAGAACCAAGGGCCATGGATGCCTGGTCAGTCACCTGCCGGGGAAGGGAAGGGGGCAGCAGGAAAGGAACTCTGCTAACTTCACTGTTTTCCCGAGGCCAGCTCTGTCCATATACAGAAGTAAAATGAAAATTCTAGACTTGAAACAATTGCTACAAAATGTTAACATTGGTTAATCCTGGGTAGTCTGAACACAGGTGTTTGTTATGATGTTCTCTGTACTTTTCTAAGTTTTCAAAATATTTAATTTGAAAAAAAGAGGGCACAGTATGATATTGAGGTTACGTTGACAGTGCCTTAAGTAAAACAGAAAATATTAATTTAATGGGAAACAAAATAGAACTGTATAAGTCATTTTTTTCAAAATCCCATGTGGATATAAATGCTAGTACTACTCCATTGAAAGTGTTGGAAAAGAAGATTTTCATGGCTTGTATGTTTATATGAACGTATTCATAGTCAAGATGTAGGTTCTCCATCACAACTAGGATAAAGGGCCTGGAACCCGATAGAGCCAGAAGGTCAAAATGCAGAGATCAGCCAGGGTTGAAATGAATCATCTGCCTGGGATGCTGTGTGGGTAATAACCCGTAGATCTGAAGCAGTGACGGACTTCAACAGAAACTGGATCCTGGGAGGTGAGATCAAAGCCTGGCTCTGAAGTGGAGGAAGCTGTGAGGGCAGGAGTCACCCCAGGGTGCAGTCAGGCAAGGTGAGGGGCTGGAATGTGTGAAGGACGAGGCAGGCGGGCCAGCACTGGGTCAACAACAGTCTGCAAACTTCGCCTCCTCGCTGGCCAGACACCAAGCAAAGCATTGTTCCTGGAAGGGCCCTGCCGCTGGGTCTCAGGTTCTCCCCGCCCAGCCAAGGGTTCAGCAGGCCAAGCTTTCCATGGCAACCTGAATGCAGAGGAGGTGCCCGGTGGGCCACTTTGCCTCTCACCTCGTGGGACAAAGGATTTTTGTGGCTTCTGACAAAATTCTCAGGCTGCGTGGACAATTTCTATTGTTTCCTGAAAATCCATTTTCCTAAAAATTGAAACTAATTTAGAGAAATAACAACTCTGTGCATATGTGTCTACTGATTTTTTAATTTTAATTTTAATTGTGGTAAAATACACATCACATAAAATCTACCACCTTGACCATTTTTAAGTGTACAGTTCAGGAGTGTTAAGTATGTTCACATTGTTGTGGAACCAACCTCCACAACTCTTTTCACCTTGCAAAACTGAAACTCTGTACCCATTAAACAGCTCCACATTTCTCCCTCCCCCAGCTCCTGGCCACCACCATCCTACTTTCTGTCTTTATGAACTTGACTACTCTAGGTACTTCGCATAAGTGGCATCATACAGTATTTCTCTTTTTGTGACTGGGCTGTTTCACTTAGCATAATGTCCTCAAGGTTCATCCATAGTGTAGCATGTATCAGAATTTCCTTTGTAAGGCTAACTAATATTCCATTGAATGTATATATCACATTTTGTTTATTCATTCATTCAAGGATGGACACTTGGGTTGTTTCCACCTTTTGGCTATTTTAAATAGTGCTGCTATGAACATAGGTGTGCAAATATATTAATTTAGTGTACTATACACATTTTACAAAAATAAATAATGATTTATATATTTTCTAACCTGCATTTTAAATTCAACAATTTGTCCTTGGTAGTCTCCCAAGTATTTCCAAAAAGTACATATCAATGGTATCATTTTTCCCTAATTTATTATGAAAATTTTTAAAATGCAGAAGAGTTGAAGGTCTAATACAATGATCACCTTTGTATCTACCATTTAGATTCAACAGTTGTTACATTTTGCCATATTTGCTTTACCTATTTCCTAAATATCTCTTACAAACAAGGCTCTGTACTTCATGTCCCATCACATCAGAAGACAGGTGATGTCCCATTCCACTAGTAATGCTACCAACTTTGATCACCAAGCCACGTGGTTACTCTAGATGTCTCCATCATAAAGGCATTTCCTTTTGCAATTACCAAGTAATCGGTGGGTAATACTTTGTGATGCTGAGAATATCCTGTTACCCCATAACTGTCACCTAATCATTTTAGGTAAAACAATTTCTTGAATCAATTATTTCACTGGAGGTTGGTATGATGCTACCAATGGTACAGCAAATGGTACCTATCCATCTGTCTATCTAGTATCACTCTGCACTCGGGTTTTTATTTATTCAACATATGGCAAATAATTAAAGTCATTATTCCATTTGATGTTCAAATCGTCCCAAGTTCAGTCAGTGGGAACTCCTTCCACCTGCTATTTGTGACTTATAACATGATTCCATCAGTCTTTGAGTGATTCCTGGCTTTCTGTGACACAAGTGTCCCAGGCTCATCTTAGACTTTCCTTGCACCAAATCTAAAATCAGTCATTCCTCTAAGGAAACCTGGAACTTATTGGGAAACAACTTAGAAACCAACATCTGGGCCCTAGATGTGCTCATTGTCATTGGGATATCATTGTTTTAAGGACCTTTCAGTGGTCAGAACTTCTTACGTTGAAAAAAAAAAAAACATGAATTCATACTGATATTTCCAATCTAAATTTTACATTATAAGTTCTCCCCTATCATTTTTGTTTTTATGTTTGTATATATTTTCTCTTCAAATAAAAGTCATGCTTCCCAAAAACATTAGCAAATTTACTTATTTGCTTTATCCTACAATAGCTTTGAAATAATACTTTTAAAGGTGTTATCAAAAAATACAACTGCCTGGTGAAGTTTAATATTTTATTGCACTTCTTTTTGTCCTTAGAATATAACTCAATACTGCATTAAAAATTCACTTGGATTAACCCTGTTCCCTGGGTGGCTGTGTTTCCAGATTGATATATCATTAGGTTCATTTGTTTGTTCTCAATTCGGGGACTTCACACTCTTCCCCTTTGATTTAATTTTATTATTTAAATATGTAAAGTTTTTCATGTTTCAGAACTCAGAACAATATAAAAAACCACATTCAGAGAAGTCTCACTCAAAATTTTTAAAAAAAATTTTAGAAACTTGTTTAGGAATTCCCTGGCGGTCCAGCGGTTAGGGCTCCGCGCTTCCACTGCAGGGAGCATGGGTTCGATCCCTGGTTGGGGAACTAAGATCCTGCATGCCATGTGGCGCAGCCAAAAAATAAAAAAAAAAAAAATTTAAAAAGAGAAGTCTCACTCCCATCCCAATCCTTGCCCCATCCCTCATTCTCCCAATGGATAGCACCTTTCATTGGCTTCCATGTTACTTTCCTTCATTTCTTTTGACAAAATATAAGCAAACGCATGTGTGCACTCTTATTTCTCTCTCTTCTTTCCAGAAAGGGTAGAATTCTATATACACTCTTCTGCACCTTGCTTTTTCCTGTCTCTATTAATACATAGAGGTTGTCATTATTCTTTTCTATGGCCATATAATAGTTTATTGTGTGTAAGTACCATTGGTTATTTAGTCAGTCTCCTACTAATGAACATTGGCTTGTTTCCATTCTTATTATATTGCCCAAAACAAAACACTGAATAACCTTGTGCTATTTTGGAGGTATATATTTAGGATAAATTACTGATATGAAACTACTAGGGCAAAGGGTATTTTGTTAATATTATCAGATTTCTTTTCAAAGAGTTGTGCAGTTTTGCACTCCTATCAGTAATATATGAGAGCACCTGTTTCCTTTATAGTCTTGCCAACAGATCGTGTTGTCAAACTTGGATTTGTGCCCATCTGATAAGTAAGAAATGTTATCTGTCAGGGTTTTTTTTTAAAGAACTTTTTCATTTTTTGGTAAGCATAATGAACATACAATGGACTGCATAAATCTAAAGTGTAGAGCCTGAGAAATTTTACAAAGTGAAGAATTAGGAAGCCCCCACCCAGATCCAGTTATGGCACAGCAGAAGCCTTCCCCAGCCCCTCCCAGCCACTTCCCTTCCACAAGGGATAGTGTAGTTTTTTTTTGTCTGGTTTTTTTTTTACATCTTTCTTGGAGTAAAATTGCTTTACAATGGTGTGTTAGTTTCTGCTTTATAACAAAGTGAGTCAGCTATACATATACATATATCCCCATATCTCCTACCTCTTGCCTCTCCCTTCCACCCTCCCTATCCCACCCCTCTAGGTGGTCACAAAGCACCGAGCTGATCTCCCTGTGCTATGCGACTGCTTCTATTTTACATTTGATAGCGTATATAAGTACATGCCAGTCTCTCACGTCGTCCCAGCTTACCCTTCCCACTCCCCGTGTCCTCAAGTCCATGCTCTACGTCTGCATCTTTATTTCTGTCCTGCCCCTAGGTTCATCAGAACCATTTTTTTTTTAGATTCCATATATATGTGTTAGCATATGGTATTTATTTTTCGCATTCTGACTTAACTTCACTCTGTATGACAGACTCTAGGTCCATCCACCTCATTACAAATAACTCAATTTCGTTTCTTTTTATGGCTGAGTAACGTTCCATTGTATATATGTGCCACATCTTCTTTATTCATTCATCTGTCGATGGACACTTAGTTTGCTTCCATGTCCTGGCTATTGTAAATAGAGCTGCAATGAATACTGTGGTACATGACTCTTTTTGAATTATGGTTTTCTCAGGGTATATGCCCAGTAGTGGGATTGCTGGGTCAGATGGTAGTTCTATTTTTGGTTTTCTAAGGAACCTCCGTACAGTTCTCCATAGTGGCTGTATCAATTTACATTCCCACCAACAGTGCAAGAGGGTTCCCTTTTCTCCACGACCTCTCCAGCATTTATTGTTTGTAGATTTTTTGATGACGGCCATTCTGACTGGTGTGAGGTGATACCTCACTGTAGTTTTTTTTTTTTTTTTTAACTCACTGTAGTTTTGATTTGCATTTCTCTAATGATTAGTGTTGTTGAGCATCCTTTCATGTGTTTGTTGGCAATCTGTATATCTTCTTTGGAGAAATGTCTATTAAGTTCTTCTTCCCATTTTTGGATTGGGTTGTTCGTTTATTTGATATTGAGCTGCTTGTAAATTTTGTAGATTAATCCTTTGTCAGTTGTTTCATTTGCCAAGTATTTTCTCCCATTCTGAGGGTTGTACTTTCATCTTGTTTATGGTTTCCTTTGCTATGCAAAAGGTTTTAAGTTTCATTAGGTCCCATTTGTTTATTTTTCTTTTTATTTCCATTTCTCTAGGAGGTGGATCAAAAAAGATCTTGCTGTGATGTATGTCAAAGAGTGTTCTGCCTATGTTTTCCTCTAAGAGTTTTACTGTGTCTGGCCTTATGTTTAGGTCTTTAATCCATTTTGAGTTTACTTTTGTGTATGGTGTTAGGCAGTGTTCTAATTTCTTTCTTTTACATGTAGCTGTCCAGTGTTCCCAGTACCACTTTTGAAGAGGCTGTCTTTTCTCCATTGTATATACTTGACTCCTTTATCAAAAATAAGGTGACCATATGCGTCTGAGTTTATCTCTGGGCTTTCTATCCTGTTCCATTGATGTGTATTTCTGTTTTTGTGCCAGTACCATACTGTCTTGATTACTGTAGCTTTGTAGTATAGTCTGAAGTCCAGGAGCCTGATTCCTCCAGCTCCGTTTTTCTTTCTCAAGATTGCTTTGGCTATTCGGGGTCTTTTGTGTTTCCATACAAATTGTGAAATTTTTTGTTCTAGTTCTGTGAAAAATGCCAGTGGTAGTTTGATAGGGATTGCATTGAATCTGTAGATTGCTTTGGGTAGTATAGTTATTTTCATAATGTTGATTCTCCAATCCAAGAACATGGTATATCTCTCCATCTGTTTGTATCATCTTTAATTTCTTTCATCAGTGTCTTATAGTTTTCTGCATACAGGTCTTTTGTCTCCTTAGGTAGGTTTATTCCTAGGTATTTTATTCTTCTTGTTGCAATGGGAAATAGGAGTGTTTCCTTAATTTCTCTTTCAGATTTTTCATCATTAGAGTATAGGAATGCAAGAGATTTCTGTGCATTAATTTTATATCCTCCTACTTTGCCAAATTCATTGATTAGCCCTAGTAGTTCTCTGGTAGCATCTTTAGGATTCTCTATGTATAGTATCATGTCATCTGCAAACAGTGACAGTTTTACTTCTTCTTTTCCAATTTGGATTCCTTTTATTTCTTTTTCTTCTCTGATTGCTGTGGCTAAAACTTCCAAAACTATGTTGAATAATAGTGGTGAGAGTGGACAACCTGTCTTGTTCCTGATCTTAGAGGAAATGGTTTCAGTTTTCCACCATTGAGAATGATGTTGCCTGTGGGTTTGTCATATATGGCCTTTATTATGTTGAGGTAAGTTCCCTCTATGCCTACTTTCTGGAGGGTTTTTATCATAAATGGGTGTTGAATTTTGTCGAAAGCTTTTTCTGCATCTTTTGAGATTATCATATGGTTTTTCTCCTTTAATTTGTTAATATGGTTTATCACATTGATTGATTTGTGTATATTGAAGAATCCTTGCACTCTTGGGATAAACCCCACTTGATCATGGTGTATGATCCTTTTAATGTGTTGTTGGATTCTGTTAGCTAGTGTTTTGCTGAGGATTTTTGCATCTATGTTCATCAGTGATATTGGCCTGTAGTTTTCTTTCTTTGTGACGTCTTCGTCTGGTTTTGGTATCAGGGTGATGGTGGCCTCATAGAATGAGTTTGGGAGTATTCCCCCCTCTGCTATACTTTGGAAGAGTTTGAGAAGGATAGGTGTTAGCTCTACTTTTTCCCTTTCATCACTTTAAATATGTCTTGTCACTCCCTTCTGGCTTGCAGGGCTTCTGCTGAAATATCAGCTGTTAACCTTATGGGGATTCCCTCGTATGTTATTTGTTGTTTTTCCCTTGCTGCTTTTAATATTTTTTCTTTGTATTTAAGTTTTGATAGTTTGATTAATATGTGTCTTGGCGTATTTCTCCTTGGATTTATCCTGTATGGGACTCTTTGCGCTTCCTGGACTTGATTGACTAGTTCCTTTCCCATATTAGGGAAGTTTTCAACTATAATCTCTTCAAATATGTTCTCAGTCCCTTTCTTTTCCTCTTTTTCTTCTGGGATCCCTATAATTCGAATGTTGGTGCGTTTAATGTTGTCCCAGAGGTCTCTAAGACTGTCCTCAATTCTTTTCATTCTTTTTTCTTTATTCTGCTCTGCAGTAGTTATTTCCACTATTCTATCTTCCAGGTCACTTATCCGTTCTTCTGCCTCAGTTATTCTGCTATTGATTCCTTCTAGAGAATTTTAAATTTCATTTATTGTGTTGTTCATCATTGTTTGTTTGCTCTTTAGTTCTTCTAGGTCCTTCTTAAATATTTCTTGTATTTTCTGCATCTATTTCCAAGATTTTGGATCATGTTTACTATCATTACTCTGAATTCTTTTTCAGGTAGACTGCTTATTTCCTCTTCATTTGTTTGGTCTGGTGGGTTTTTACCTTGCTCCTTCATCTGCTGCATATTTCTCTGTCTTCTCATTTTGCTTAACTTACTGTGTCTGGGTTCTCCTTTTCGCAGGCTGCAGGTTCGTAGTTCCTGTTGTTTTCGTTGTCTGCCCCCAGTGGCTACGGTTGATGCAGTGGGCTGTGTAGGCTTCCTGGTGGAGGGTACTAGTGCCTGTGTTCTGGTGGACGAGGCTGGATCTTGTCTTTCTGGTGGGCAGGACCGCGTCTGGTGGTGTGTTTTAGGGTGTCTGTGACCTTATTATGATTTTAGGCAGCCTGTCTGCTAATGGGTGGCGTCACGTTCCTGTCTTGCTAGTTGTTTGGCATAAGGTGTCCAGCAGTGTCACTTGCTGGTCTTTGAGTGGAGCTGGGTCTTAGCATTGAGACGGAGCTCTCTGGGAGAGCTTTCGCCGTTTGATATTACATGGAGCCATGAGGTCTCGGGTGGGCCAAGTCCTGAACTCGGCTCTCGCACCTCAGAGGCACAGGTCTGACACCCAGCCAGAGCACCAAGACCCTGTGAGCCACACGGCCCAAGTCTACAGTTGCTCCCAAAGTCCACTGCCTCAATTTGGGGATGATTCATTGTCTATTCAGGCATTCCACAGATGCAGGGTACATCAAGTTGATTGTGGAGATTTAATCTGCTGCTCCTGAGGCTTTTGGGAGGTCTGAGGTCTTCTGCCAGCGTTCAGTAGGTGTTCTGTAGGAGTTGTTCCACATGTAGATGTATTTCTGATGTATTTGTGGGGAGGAAGGTGATCTCCACATCTTACTCCTCCACCATCTTGAAGGTCTCCTTCAGTGTCTTTTTCATTCCTGCTCTTTTCAGCTTCCTTCAATAGGGTAGTTTTAATTTGCCTTCACTCATTATAGTTGGTTGAACATCTTTCCATATGTTTAAGCACCATATACTTTCTGAATTTTCTATAGCTAGTGATTCAGCCTTTTGTGTCTGATATAAGTTGCAGATAATTTTTCTCTGCCATTTGTCTGTTGACATTATTTACATTTTTTTCTACAATGCAAAAGATTGTACATTTTTGAAGTCAAATTCCTTTTATTGCTGTTGGATTGTGTCATATTTAGAAAACCTTTCCCTACTTTCAGGTTATTAAAAAACTCACCCATGATTTCTATTATCTCTGTATGGTTTTATTTTGTTAACATTTAGATCTTTATCTCATTTGGAATTTATTCTTGTGTATGGTGTAAAGTATGGGTACAATTTTATCTTTTCCCAATTGTTCTAACATCATCGATTTAAAAGTCTATCTTTTTCCCAGTTATTTGAGATGCCACCCTTATCATACACCAACTGCAGATCTATGTCAGTCTGCTTCAGGCCTCTATTCCATTGGGTTGTCTATCTATTCATGCACCTGTGTCACACTGCTTTAATTACAGAGACCTAATAATGTGTTGTTTCATAATCTCGTAGAATTTACTAGACCTCCTACTGTGTCCTCCTTTTTCAGGATTTTCCTAGATATTTGGGCTTTTTAATTTTTCCATATGAAATTTAGAATTAACTTATTTAGCTCCAACAAAAACCACCCTTTTGGCATTCGGAGGGGGAAGAATGGATATCTGTATGATGTTGTCATCCTATTCCCCTGCCAAAAAAAAAAAAAAGTCTTTACATTTTTTCAAATCTCATTTTGTGTTTTTGTATCTTTCAGGAGTGTTTGAAATTTTTCCTGTACAGATTTTGCAGATTTCCTTTGAGTTTATTCCTAAGTAGTTTGTCTTTTGTTGTTTTTGATGTTTTGATGAGATCTTCCATTGTTATTTCTAGCAGATTATTGTTTGTATATATTAAAGCTATTGACTTTTCAGGCTAATTTTATATACAGATACCTTACTGAATTCTCTTAGTTTGAATCAGTTTCAATTAGTTTTATTTTTTAGGCCTTTTATGTTTTCCAGGTATACTGCACCCATATCACTGGCAGAGATAGCTTTTATCTCTTCTTTTCTAATTCTCGTGTCTTTAAATATTTTATCTCTACGATTATATTGGCCAGTAAATCCAACATAATATTAAATAAAATGGAGAAAATGGCCATCTTTGCCTTCTTCCTGAGTTTAGTGGGAAAGGGGCTATGGTTTCAATATTAAGCAGATAAAGAACGCTACAGATTTCATCATATTAAGGAAGGATCAATCAGTTCTTCTGAATGCTTTGTATCAAGAATGTTTATTGAATTTTATCATCCCAGATGTTTACAGATTCCCTAAAATTGAATCATCCTTACATTCCTGGAATAAACCTCATTTGATCATAATGTATTCTTTTTTTTTAATGTGCTATTGGGTTCGGTCTGCTATTTGGGAATTTTTAATCAATGATTGCATCGATTTTCATAAATGACATTGCTTTACAATAATTTAACAGATGCATAGTTCTCTTGTATATATATACTATAATTTGCTTCAGTAGTTCCCTACTCATGACCACTTAGATTATTTCCACAGTTCATTAGTATTAACAATGCTAAATACAAATTGGAGATAAGCCCTTTTGCCTTTCTGTTTCTATATCCCTATTTAAAATTTATAGCCTGGGATTGTTGGATCAAGGGAAATTCCCATTTTATATTTTATGAGGTACTACTGTTTCCCAAAAAGGAACAGTGGAATTTTTAACTGGATGTAGAGCTTCATTATTTTCTTCCCATTAGAAAAGGTACCAGAAGTTTACCCTACTATGAGAAAACAGGAGATATCCTTTCTGTCTAATTTTCCTACCTCAGGATATGGTTTACAAACAGCATGAAAAGCGCTGTAAAGAAGCTTTGGTCAAGGAATTAAGGCTCCCCGTCTACCATTGGTGGGCTGTATGATCATAATTTTAATCTCCATGTTTCCCATATATAAAGAGAAACTAAAATTTTGATCTCACAGCATTATTATGAAGATGATTTGAGATAGTGGATGTGAAATTGTTATATAAATGAAAGGATATATAGAGTTTTGTAGGAAAGTCTGATTACAGTTGTGTTTACTATAATCAATTAATGTTTAACAAGTAAACTGCTCATTTAACTTGTACACATTAAGATGTGATCTGCTATGTAACAAAGAAGGGTTAATTCATTCAGATGAGATGGAGAGATGAAGGAGAGAACATTCCTGAGGGCATAATAGACCCCTTTGTGGAAGACCTAGCAGGCATTCTCACCCATTCTCCCTGACCTGCTTCTCACTATAGAGGCTAAGAAAGTATACTCATATACTCGTTTTCTTAGTCTTCCTTGAAGCTAGGAGTATTACTGGTTCTGGCCTTGGAGACCTAAAGGGAAGTCTACGGGGAGAGGGAATCCTCTGGAAATTTCTTTTCTCACAAAAAAAGAAGAGGAGAGTCTCTGTTCCACTCCACTTCCTTCATTTTCTGTCTCTGAACGTAGTTGGGTGAGAACTTAATGCTTGGAGTGGAGGCAGCCATCTTGAAGCCATGAGGCAACAAGTCAGTGTGCCCTCTTGCAACTACGGGCCAACATTCTAAGAATGGCAGAGTGGATGCATGGAGAAGAACCAACAAGTGGCCCTGGTGAAACTGTTGAGTCAAACCTACAGACACGTATCACCAGAATTCTGAGGTAAACAAAAAACATCCTTATAATTTAAGCCTCTGACAGTGAAATTTTCTGCAGCCGAAAGCACCTTACTTACATGAAATAAGTAAAAACCAATACTTTATAGGTATTACCTATTGGATTCCTTTTAACAAGTCTGTGAAAGCCTTCCCTTCCAGAATGAGCAGGGCCCAAGGATTTGGTTAATCCTAGAACGCAAAATACCAGATCCTGGCCTGGGCATAAATGAACCCAAATAGCTACTGCCTTCACAGCCAAGAAGCAACTGTTTTTCTGTCCTGAATTGGGGTAGTCAGGAAAAAAAAAAAGTCTAAGGCAGACGTTACAGACTGGCAAATTCAGCTGGCTGACATGTTATTAGCTTTTTTCTTTTTTTAAAAAAACAGATGAGAAAATATAAGGCTCAGAGCATAATTTAGTAGTAAATAATGGTGCCAGATTCAAACCCAAGATGTGATCTCCAACCAGACTCATTCTAATTCACTGATACCACATTCTTTGCCTCCTTTCACAGGGGAAAGGAGTGATTCTTCCCATCCACGTAGAAGTACTTGGCCATCCAAGATATACTAAATTACAGAGAAGGGAGTGGACAAATATTATATTGTGATTACAAAAGTACTTTGGCTTTTATGGAAGAAACTGGACAAATTTTGGATTTGTTTAATATGCAATATAATAGATTAGTAATGCATGCTGGCTTTCTGACTCTCCACAGGAAGAATTGAGCTGCGGCCACTTGACATTCTGGTGTATACCAAGATCGAGTTACACCCTACAGTAATCATGAGACATAAAAGAAAAACACTATTTCAAAATTGTCGTGTTAGACACCAACTCATCGTGCAGGCTGATGCCAACCACATATAACAAAAGGAAAATTAAATTACTTGAGAATGCAGCCCTAGGAAAAGTAAAGTCAAAGAATAATTACGTGTGCAATTTAAGAGGCTGTAAGGTGATGGGCCTCCACTGCTTGGATTCTAGTTCAAAAGAAGAAAAGGGTGCTCAAGAAATTGAAGAGCTTTATGTTCCAAAAATGTATCTGGATGAATACTGGCAAAGTGTAGGCATACAGTCTTTCATCTGATGGAAGATAATAAAAAAACCTTCTCATGAGGCAATAGTTCAAGCTGGCTTTTTTTTTCACCACCACTAAAAGAAACAGCCTCTTTAGTACTGAGATACCCATGTTGCCATGGTACACAGTGACTTCTAGAACTTCGTATCAGGGGTATTAAGGAGGTTGGGAGGGTAAAAGGATAGTCAGGTTCATACAGTCAGCACTATGCTTTTCAGCAGAAAAATATCAGTTCTCACCATGTTGAACTATAAACACACACAGACCTTTCCAGCTAACAGTTAACAGAACAAAAATATATATCTTATTTTTCACTTTCACTGGGATTTGGGATGATAATGCATTTAAGAAAAAAAGGAATAATGTGTGGCTACAAGAATAGCTTTCCAATGAAAAACATGATTATCAAAATAGAAAATGCAGTGAAGGCAGCATGGAGCAGACTGGATATGGGGGAAAAAGACCAAAAACCAAAAAACAGAAGCAGTGAATGAAAAGGTATTATTTCAGAACTCAAGTAAAAACACATAAAAAGTGATGAAAAGATAAGAAATGTGGGGGGGGCAGGTGTAAGAGAACCAGTACATGTTAAGTAGAGAGATATTCTACAAGGAACAAAGAGAGAAGACAGAATATCAAGCCTCCAGAAATTTCCCTAGAGCTGGGCATTAACCAGGAGATGTTAATAAAATTCAAAGATTAATATATTCACACTACTATATATAAAATAGATAAATGAAAAGACCTATTGTATGCCACAGGGAACTATATAGAATATTTTATAATAACCTATAATGGAAAAGAATCTGAAAAAGAATATATGTTTATGTATGTGTGTATTTTATATATATATATATATATATATATATAACAGAGTATGTATAGCTGAGCCACTTTGCTGTATACCCGAAATCATTGTAAATCAACTATACTTCCATAAAAAAAAAATTTTTTTTTTAATTTAAAATGTTCAAGGATAATGAAAACAACCTACAAAGACTTGGGCGGAAAAAAAAATTGTTAAAACTAAACCAAAATTACTTTGGTATCAGACTTCTCTTACAGAGGTCTAAATGCCATAAAAAATTTAAGCAAAAATACTATTATTACCCAATGAATTGTATACACCCCCAAATTATCATTATGTAAAAAAAATAAGTGAAATTTCTCCGACATTCAAAATCTCTGAAATTACACCACCACAGCAGTACCCTGTCTGAAGAAAATTAATTGAGTATATTCTCTAGCTGACTGAAACATGAATCAAAGTCAAGGAGTCAGGTGAATGTGAATATAAATATAAAAGAAATTGCAGTGAATAATAAAAGGAGTAAAATAATTTACGTTTCTCTTTTAACAGAGGCCTTGTAGCAAAGCTACTTAGCAGTTTGTACAAACACACACTATAAAAATTCCTCTGTGTTTTAACAAGTGAAGAAGTTGACCTTTTAAAGGCTTGACTCAGCGTGGTGAAGGAAGGAAAGACGAGAAACCATCCAAACACTTTAAATTCTTTTCCACATACCGACTGGGACCTAAATAAATACTCATCCTTTACAAAAGAAACTGTTCTGCCACCTGAAAAGTGAATCCCAAGGAGGACCAAGTCCTCAGGAGGGTGGCTCCTCTGGGGTCCCAGGGGTGAGCCAGACAATACCTGGTGCTGGGCTACAAGAAGAATCACTGTCCAAAATACAGAGTCCGCAACAAAGGGCTCGTATAAGAGAGAGGACTCCCACATCCAGAGGAAACACATAAGCCACACCAGAACACAGCACGTGACGTGGCATCTCAATGGATATTAAATAGGAGGTGGATTCTCTCCCCAGGGTCCTTTGCTCCCAAGAGTGTAGGCTGGTAGAATTTCCACTGGTCCGCTGCCTGTTTCTCCTGAAGTGAGAGCTTCTGTTCCCCAGGCTTTCTCTACTTTACTGCCTCTGCCTCCCCAGTTACACCAGGGCCCCTCTGCCAAGAGTTGCCCTGGGGATTCTGAAGCAGGTGCTGTCTCCGCTTGACTTCAGCCAGCTCAGATAGCTCCATGGTGGCCCAAGCATCTTCCTCAGAGGAACGTCTGCCATTCCCAGCCTGGAATCCTGGGTCATCAGCTTCTCGGTGAGACATTCTGGGCAGTAGGCCTTACAATTCCAGAGGATAGAAGAGGTATCTCAGTAAGGGACTTGGGGGCAATGTTTTAGTAGCTTTGGAGTCGATGCAGATGGTTCTGCTCACCACAGTCTTCCCTGAAAGTATTTTCAAGCAACCTCAGAGCCCTTGCATTCATCATGGCTGCTCCTGGATGCCGCACCAACTAGTCTGGTGGTTCATGACATCAGATATAGTCCTCATAAGTTATACCTCACCTGTAGCTGACAAGGCTACATCAGACCTAGGAACTGATATGCCCCTTGGCCCTGTGCCACCATCTTTCCATCTGCCAGCATCTTCCTTGGCAACTTCTGAGATGCTCCAGAGCAGCAGATTCTCTGGGTTCCATGATCTGAATGTTTCTATCTCCCCCAAAATTCATGTTGAAAACCTAAAGCCCAAGATGACTATTAGGAGTGAGACTTTTGGGAGGTGATTAGGTCATGAGGTGGAGCCTACATGAATGGGATTAGTGCCCTTATAAAAGAGTCCCCAGAGAGCTAGCTGGCCCCTTCCACCATGTGAAGATACAATGAGAAGTCTGAAACCCAGAAGACGGTCCTCACTCACTGGCAGAACTCACACTCTGGACCTTTCCCAGTAGACCTAACTTTAAGCCACAATAAAAGCAGCCTTCTGTGAAGGGTCAGGGGTCATCCAAGGCACTGCAGCCTTTTTGTCCAGGAGCAGCTGCTTCTTCTGTTTGGGGGCCATCTATCCCAAGAGTTTCTCCTTTCTTTGGAAGGTCTGAGGGCAACGTAGTCACCCTGCTAGGGTCTGATTCTTCAGATGGCCTCTCAGTTCAAGATGCACTGCTTCTGAAGAAAACCACTGGTGCTGGGGAAACTTCCAATGCCCATATTGGGGGAAATTCTCCAAACCTGAGACTGAGGTGCAGGAGAAACACTGAAGACAGTGTTTGATGAGAGAAGAGCTGGGAGTAGCTCATGGATGAAAGGAACCTGGGTGATCCATTGGTCATGGCATGCCCTCCTACCTGTAGTGGAGTGTATGCTCCACTATAACCCTGCTTTAAAACCCTTCAAAATATGGGTAGGCACTGTAATTTAATGCTCAAAAATTATTCTTAACAAAGAAGATATAAGATGTAAAATATAAGGGAATAATAAACCATGAAACCATCACACGAATCCATTAGCTTATTGTTAAAATGTAATTCTGAGGAAAAAGATAGAAAATACAAATATAGAATATTGGGAAGAAAAGGGGATATTGATAGATAAGGTGAAGTTTTTTAAGAGTTAAGAGAATATTATGAATGGACTTGAGGACAAGGGGAGTGGGAAGGGTGAGCTGTTACGAAGTGAGAGAGTGGCATGGACATATATACACTACCAAATGTAAAATAGATAGCTAGTGGGAAGCAGCCGCATGGCACAGGGAGATCATCTCGGTGCTTTGTGTCTACCTAGAGGGGTGAGATAGGGAGGGTGGGAGGGAGACGCAAGAGGGAGGGGATATGGGGATATATGTATATGTATAGCTGATTCACTTTGTTATAAAGCAGAAACTAACACACCATTATAAAGCAATTATACTCCAACAAAGACATTAAAAAAAAGAAATATTATGTACAAATGTGTTATGATGATAAATAGAATCTTGATGAAATAAAAGATTTTCTAGGAAAATATAAACAACCAAAACTGACTAAGACTTAGGCAGAAAGGTAAGCAGGTCAATAACCAGAAAAAAAATCCTTACAATAGCCTAGTGACATTTTAGATGTTCAGTCTTAAAAAGAGATCAAAGAGTTACTTCTTCAAAAGGAGTTGGGTCCACATGGTTTCATGAATCAGTTTTTTCCAACCTCAAGACTATAGAGTATAGAGAAATATAGAAAGCTTGCCAATTCTTTTACAAAGCTATGAAAACCCTGACATTAAATATAGAAAACACAAAAATATAAACTATAGATCAAGCTAAATTATGGCTATAGATTAAAAACAAATATTAAATATTAGCAAATCAAATCAAGCAGACTATTGAAAGAATAATGCATAATAATAAATTGGAATTTATTTCAGGAATGCAAAGATGGTTTAATGTCAGGCAACCTATTAGTACAAGTCACTAGGTTGGGGAAGTTTAAGATTCATTCTGATTAGAATAAATTCTTTATAATATAGGTCAGAAAAATATTTACTGAACATGATGGTGTATCTTTGTTAAACCAGCAGCCAGTAGGAGACTTAAGTGTGACAAATTAGAGGCATTCACTTTAGAGTGAGACTCATGACAAGGGAGTGTGACATCACTGCAGGTATGTCATTTTGCCCTTCAGTTTCTTGTTTATCGTATTTGAAATCACTAAAAATAATTAGGCTCCTTATAGGTGTGAGTGTGGGAAACATGAACATTCACATTCTGCCAGTTGAAATATCAGCTGGAACAACCTTCCTGAAGAGGAAAGTTGTCAAAAATTTATAAATGTGCAATCCCTTTTCAATCATTTTCCTATCGAAGAATCTATCCAAAATATTTTTAAAGTGGTACACATATAATTGCACACAAATACAAGGTCATACATGTAGTCGTTTACACTAGTGAAAAATAGAGGGGAAAGAAACATAACTGGGGACTTCCCTGGTGGCACAATGGTTAAGATTCCACGCTCCCAATGCAGGGCGCCCGGGTTCAATCCCTGGTCAGGGAATTAGATCCCGCATGCGTGACGCAACTAAGAGTTTTCATGCCACAACTAAGGAGCTGGTGAGCCACAAATAAGGAGCCCACCTGCCACAACTAAGGAGCCTGCCTGCCACAACTAAGACCCGGTGCAACCAAATAAATAAAGAGAAAAAGAAATATAACTGTCCCCTATAAGGGACTGTTCACAGAAACTCTGTTCCATCCATTAGCCAGAATACCATGCAGTCATTAAAAATGATTCCGTTAAAAGTTATCTAGTGGCATGAGAAATATGTACAATGTTTTGTTAAATTTTAAAAATCACATAGCATGTTTCCACTTTAATTTTAGAATTGTATATACAGAAATAGAAATAAAAAATCCAGAAGCACACATATAAGGGTTGTTAATCCTGGACAACAGGACTCTCTTTACTCTATTTTGCTCTTCTCTGTTATCTAGATTTTCCACCATGAACATGTATCATGCTAGAAATCCAAAAGTCATACAAATGATATTTATTCATTCAACACACATTTACTGAGACTTACTATGTGCCAAGCACTTCTAGGTGCTGGGCTTTTGGTAGTAAACCAGACAGATCAAGTTCTCCTCTCACTCCAGGGAAGAGAGACACAAGACAATGTCACTCAGTGATAGTGTCCTAAGGGAAACAGAACGAGATGTGATGGAGAGTGGCTGGTGGGGAGGGCGTTGTTGGACAGTCACAGAAGGCCCCTCTGAGAAGGTGATGGGCTAAGACCTGAATGAGGAGAAGCTAGGAGTTCAAAGGTGATACAAGCAGACTAGTCAGTATGGATGAGCTTGCACAATATTATTAAATGAAAAACAGCCTATTATAAAACAGTATGGGCTACAGTATGTACATTTTGCATCTAAAAATTTCTTAGGATATTTAGAAGATGTTACCAGTAGTCATTATCACTTTGGCAGTTATGGGTAATTTTTACTTTTTTCTCTTTGCATATCTGTATTTTAGATATCCGTTTACAATGACTATGTATCATTGTTACTCATTCCCTCATTCAAAAAAATTTAGTAAGGCCTGTTCTATGGTGCTGGAAATACAGCAACAACCAGAGAAAAATCCCGGACTCTTTATGGAGCTTTACTTTGGATATGAGGGAACAGACTTTAAAATTTTTAACTAAATTAAATAGTATGTTAATAAAATATTAATAAAAATATTAAATAGTAGGTAAATATCTTGAACATAAAAGGCAGTGAGGTGGGAGGTATGAAAATGTGGAGAGAAGGGACAGTCTAATTTGGGGGTGGGCCATACAGCTTTTTAGGGAAAAGGCTTTCTAGGCAGAGGAGTCAACAACACAAGTGCCAAAGGAGTGAGAATGCTGAGGCCATGGGCTGGAGTGAGTGAGCTGGCAATGAGGTGATGATGGATGGACGATGGAGTGAAGAGGTCAAAGACAAGGTGTGGAGGGGGTCGGGGAGCAGATCCCACAGGGTGGTCAAGTCCTTGCAAAAACATTTACTCTGAGACACAGAAAGGCACAGGAGGGTTTTTGAGCAGGCATGAGACATGATACAACAATTTTTAGCAGAATCACTCGGGCTGCTATGTTGAGAACAGACCAGAGGGAGCAAGGGCAGAAGTAGGGACCCGTTAGGAGGCTATTGCAAGAATGATGAAGGTTTGGACCAGGATGACAGCAAAGGTGTGGTCAGATTCTGGTCTACAAGTCTGGGTCTATATCAGAATTAGAGTCAATAGAGTTTGCTTCTGGATTACTTGTGGCAAGTGGGAGAAAAAGAAATCAAGGATGACTCTAAGGGTTGATCCTGAGCAACTGGAGTTGTTACTAGCTGAGGTAAAGAAAACTGCAAGGGGAATAACGTTTGTTTGTTTATTTGTTTGTTTGCAGGGGAGGCATTAATTTTGGACATGCTGAGTTTGAGACAGCTATTAGAGATCCAAAAGAAGAACTCAACCAAGCAGCCGGATATATGAACGCAGAGTTCAGGAGAGAGCTCTAGGCTGGACATGCACATGTGCGAATCCTTCAGGTAAGGATGGCATTTGACTCCATGATCTAGATGAGATCACCAAAAAAGGGGGAGAGACAGAAAAGCAAAGGGATGGGAAGCCTGCGCCCTGGAACATTCCACCATTAATGATCCAAGAGAAGAGGAGAAAGAGCAATGGAGGCTGAGAAGGTAAGAAAATGAGGTGGAAGGAGAGGAACTAGAAAAGCATAGTGTCCTGAAAGCTACATGAAGAAAATACTTCAAGATGGAGGAAATGACCAACAGTAAAATGAGACCAGATAAAAGATGACTTGATTAGTAATGTGGAGTGTACTGCCCTTGACCAGAACCGCTTCAGTAGAGCTGTGATGATCAAAGTTTGATTGGAGGGGGTCCAAGAGAGCATGGGAGGACAGAAATTGGAGTTAGCATGAGATTTGCTTTAAATAGAAGGGGAGAATGGGGTTTCAGTTAGTAAGATGAAGAGAAGATTTTTTTTTTCTTGAAAGCTGGGTAAAATGAAATAAATTATAAAGGGGGAAAATAGAAGATTTTTACTGGAATTGGGGAAATATAAGCCTATCACATTTATTCCAGGAAAAACAAACCACTAATTGGTGGAATATTTTCAGATCTTTGGGCACTTTGCCCCTGACCACCATCTTTGAGGTCAGAATCAGGAAGAAACAATTCAAGGTTAATGGAGAGAAATAAAGATGTTTTCAAGGCAGTATGGTGACCACCTCTGGCTTCTTTTTATAAGTTAGTCTCCTATCCCACCAGTCCCTTGACTCTCCTGGGCTTATCTTCCTTGGAACTTCTTTTTCCTCACTGCCCACTTTTTCCACATCCCAGCATCAACCCTCTGAAATCCAGGGTCAGTAGACCCACAGAATGAAGACTCTTAAAGCAAACTTTATGTGCTTCCAATAAAATCTCTTTCTTGAAGAAAAACTCAGTATTGCAAATCAGCTTGGTTTATTTTTCGAGGATCAAAATGCCACAAGCAGTCAGACTTCCTGAGCCAATAAAAGAAAACACTGGCTCCAGTTATCAGAGACCAAGAGGAGGGAGTAAGGGCAAAGGAGTAATTTTTCTGAAATTCTGAAAGTCAGGATTTCTTCAAATGAGAGCCCAATCCATGCAAAACAGGGCTCGGGATCAAATAAATGTGTTGAACATTTCATACTAATTCATCTCCCTGAGGATTTACGATGATGTTACCCAGAGAAATCCAAAAGAAAAACATATAAAAAATGTAACCTGACCTTCCCTTCCCCTTATTAAACAATTTAGTCTAAAGCCATTAGACAAGGCCAAGCAAGGTAGGTGTCTGCATGGCCTGGCCTGGGGTGCAGAGCCCAAGAGGAAGGCATTCCACGTAGGGAGTGGGGTACCATAGCAATGCCTGACTGGTTACCTACTGCAGTTGAATAAAGGCATCTAGTTTTCTCACGCCCTAAAAAGGGAGGTACGAAGCATGAACAGGAGTAAACTAGAATGATCCATGTGGTGGTGGATCAGAATTAGAGATATCGGTATAAATATCTCTATGTATTAGAATTGGAAGCTTAGAAATAAATGTAGATATAAATGTTTGTATATATGTGTTAGTGACTCTGTGTGTGTATGTGCATATGTATGTATGTATTCAAACCTACATCATCTTGCTTTGTCCAGTGAAGGGGCCTGGAAACAGTGCCACCCAAGAGCCATGAGCACAACTAGACCAGGGACCTAGGCTTCCAAATATTATTCTCCAGTAAAAGTAACCAGAGCTTCTTGAGAAATGGCTTATTCCAAGACTCTGGCAGGGAAAGTACAGATGATCTTGGAATATCTTGCCAGAAAGCAAGGAAGTGCTCAAAGAATAAGGGAGACCTGTCAAAAGAACATAGAAGCCAACTTGAAGAGGTTCCCACTGGCCAACTCTGGGACAATTTGAACATCAAATAAACAATGAGAGCAAATGCAATTCAATGATAATCCTAGCGGCCATGCTGATATAAACAAATGAATAACTTGAAACTTCAATGAAGAATGGGATATGTACATGGTCTTAAAATCTCTCCCTATAAAATACCTATGAATTACAAAGTATAAAAGTGTCACTTCACACTGAAGAAACCATGCAGACATCAGTAATCAAGTTATCAAAGTAAACATCCAGATGTGACAGTCCTACCGTTCTTACCGTAAGTGAATAACTTGAATCTAATTATGAGGAAACATCAGACAAACCCAAATCAAGGAACATTCTACCAAATAACTGGCCTATATTCAAGTGCAAGAAAGAATGAGGAACTGTTCCAGACAGAAAGAGACTAAAAAGACACATTTAAATGCAATGCTTGAATATAAACTGGGTCCTTCTGCTATAAGAACATAAAAAGCACAAGTGGAAAAATTTGAATGAGACCTGAATTTCAGATGGTAGAAATGAATGCATGTTAATTTCCTGATTTGTATGGTTGTGTTGCAGTTATGCAGGTCAATGGCCCTGTTTGTAAGAAATATACACTGAAGTACTGGGGGTAATGGGGATATCAAGCTGGCAACTCACTCTCAAATGATTCAGGGGAAAAAATGGCTATGGACTATAATTGCAACTTTTCTGTAAGCGTGAGATAGTTTCAAAATAAAATTGTATATTTGGAGGAAAAAAAACGTAATCCTGATTCTCAAACACATATGATTGTCGAAGTTGCCTGGTGTGATAACACCCCTTGGAATTAACCTTCCACAGCAGATCCTTGGAGGGGCACTTCTGTAAGCAGTCCTATTCAACCCCTTAGTATACAGGGAGGCTCCATGGAGAGGACAGCCTTCTGAGTTTGGAGCCAAAGCATTTAGAAGCAGCCTTGCTCTTCTCTACCCATGAACACAAGCTTAGGTGAAAAGAAAGAAGAAAAAGAACTCTGAATTGTCTACACAAAGGGACAAGTTGAGAAAACATTTAGAATTTATGTCAAGTTCATTGCATCTTGGTAGAAACAGGAATCAGCCTAATATAATAAAAGTACAAGTAGTGCTCTCATGGTACCATTTAATCTTATCTGTACCTAGCTTTTAAGGAAGAAGTCCTAAATATTATTTAGTATAAACATTGTAGATATCATTAAAATCAAATTAAAAGATGAAAAACACTGACGTTCTGAGAAGCAAAGGACCTTGTGGAGGTGAAGCCAGGATTAGAAGCCATGTTTGGCATCCCACGACTGTCTAAATGGATGTCCATGCTCTCTCCACTACACTAGGTGGTTTTCTGTAAGAATAGAGAAATTATATTCTGTTCTCCAACAAACAGAATGGTCTGGAAAAATTGAGACAGAGATGAACTAATCAGAATTTGACTAAGAATCCACTTGTCACTCTATTTAAGACATATTTTCTTAATCTTTTACCAAAAAAAAAAAATCCCCAAACATGTAGGATGGGTAGTTGAATAGTCTTCTAAGATATATTCCTAATTTACCAATGCATGTCCTCTTAATGCCCCTCTGCTCACTCTGCTTCATTAATTCCAACTCCCAATCTACCATCTTGTAAATGGGAGGAATAAGTTACTGGTAACCTAAAAAAATTCATTCGGTATCCACATTGCTTCTCCCATAAAGTTCACTGTGTTACTGAAATACAAAGTAATCTTGCTTTTCCTTCAGTCTTCCAAATGTAATATTTGTGAGTTTATAGGAAAGACAGTTGGAACCAGAAAACAAAATAGTATCAGTTACTAATATTTCCCATTCTCTGCTAAAGCTTGTCTTATCTGAAGCTTGTAAGGTTATTTAATCTTTTCCATCATCTCAGGGAGAAGAAAGCCTGGAAAATCCTAGTCATTCCACAGTAACTATCAGTGGGACTTTCCATAACTAACTGGATGCAAAATAAAAATCTTAAGAAGTTGATCCAATTCTAAAACTACTTCTCAACTTATAAATAAATATGAAGAGACAACCCATCCATATTTTCTTCATATAACATCTGGTTTCTTGGCCAGACTGCTAATACCTGAAGAAGTTTCTGAGTTTGTTCCAACAAATCTACATTTAAAGAGCTTAAAAACGCATTTATGCACTAAACATTCTTTTCTACATCTGACTTAGGGCCAGAGATGGGACTGTGAGACAGAACCTTGCCAAGAAATTGGAAAGATGGGGAGTAAAATGGCCTTCTAAAAGTTAAACTGTGAAATCAACACTTAATGGATCAGGGCAAAGAAATGAGAAATCACCACATGGACAGAGGGAACTATATTCAGTATCCGGTAATAAACCATAATGGGAAAGAATATGAAAAAGAACATGGATGTATGTATGTATAACGGAATCACTTTGCTGTACACCAGAAACTAACACAACATTGTAAATCAACTATACTTGAGTTAAAGAAAGAAAGAAACAAATCACCACATGGGGACAAAAAAGCTTCTAGGCCAGCAAGATTTGGCTGTGACCCCACTAAAGATATAATACACATATCTGAAGACTATGTTAATTGATCATGGAGTCATAGAAGAAGGATTGCTAAGACAACCTGAGCAGTACCCTCCAAGGCCCCGTGCAGAGGGGAGGGAGTCTGGACCAGCAGCATTGGGGTAGCATAGAATCAGCGACAAGGCGCCACTCTGGTGAAAATGATGCGTTACGCTGGGCTGGCCTGTCTTATGCATGATGGAAAGCTCAACATTGAGCACACGGCCTAACCTAGAGCAGGCAATCATTAGGCTCCATGAATTTGCTCCAACTCTTCGCTTACAACTTCCTGATTAGAATTTGGCTCTCCACATAGTTCTGCCTACAGGGAGAGAATGACCTAGTCAGATTTGAGAATTCTGGCCCCCATGCCAGCTGCAGCACTCACTGAAATATACAGTGTAACATTTGAGCTTGTTTGCTCCTAGCCTGCTCCCAAAGGAAGGGCCCTTGAGTGTGCTGCCAGATCAACTGTCTGAGCCCACAGGGCTGGCAGGGAGTCTCTGGGCCATGGTACATTCACCAGGATGGCGATGACGGCGGTGGCCATGGGGATAGCTGCGGCCCCATGCTGAGCACCTTTTGTACTATGTGTCAGACCACTGCACCATGTGCTATTCATACTTGAACTCATTTCATCCCCACAACAAAGCAATACATTAGGCATTAGTAGTATTCCCATCTAGTAACTTACCCAAAGACCCACACTAGGAATCTGAATTCAGAGGCAGATTTATCTGACTCTAAAGCCTAATCCCTTACGTTGTGAAAATACTACCTTGGGGCGGGGGAGGGGGGGCGGCCATGAACCCTATCCTTGTCCTGGCCAAACTCCTCTGTGTCAGCGGTGTGCTCTGGGCCATCTCAGTCCACCTTCGACATGACTACTCATCAATACGCCACTACCGTACAAGGCTTCACAACAACGAACACAAAGAGTAGCACTTGACCCTTTATCACAAGTGCAGAAAGCCAAACCTCATCTCAGCGAACAGCATCCCCATCTAATCATGCCATCAGTACTGTAAGCTTCAGAAGCCAAAAATGACTGTTCCCTCCCCCTCACCACCCTGCAGCATAGCGTCTAGTCATTTGCACCTCCTTCAATAAGCCTCTTCAATAGCCTCAATACTTCCCTAATGCGTCCACTTCGCACCATCACCGTTGCCACTCCCCGTCTTTCACCTGGCTCTCTCTACAGACATCTCCTAGGTCATGTTTCGGCTTCTTCTCTTGTTTTTCTTTATTCTCAACCATACAACCAGTTTTCTTTATAAAATCCAATCACGGCATTCCACTGCTTAAATATCCTTCCCTGGGTCCCCAACCTCCCGCCATACTCCATGCTTCAGTCTAATAGTGATTGGCCTGCAGTTCTTGGAATATTCTCAGCCCTGCCTGTGGCAGGATGTCCTGGAATACACCGGCATCCCCCTGGACCAGTCTTCCCTCCATGCCTCGTTCCCTGTAATGGTCAGCTCGTCCGGGGGTTTTGGGACTCGCTCCTGTCCCACCTCCTCCAGGAAACCTGGGTTAGGTGCCTGTCTGAGGTGGTCTCGTGCCCAGCTCATCCTTCACCCCACTGTATGGGAGTTCTTACTTACGTGACTCTACCCCCAGACCATGACCTCCCTGAAGCCCAGGACTCACTCTGATTATACAAAATGCCTGACACGAAAAAATGCACGTTGAAAGAATGAATGAACGGACAAGAGCCTGTTACATCATAGATGTCAGAATCCACTCAGTTTCCTCAAGTCCCAGCTCTTGATCTTGAGAAAGCTGTCTAATCTCCCTCAGCCCCAGATTCTCTGTCCGTAAACTGGAGATCATAAAACCTGCATTGTCAAGTTGTTGTGAGATTTAAACTAAATCATATGGCATGTGGAACGTCTTCAGCACCGTGCCTGGTACATAACAAGTACCCAAATGTTGGTTGTTGCTATTATTATTACAAGGACCTTCGACACTTGACAGAAAACATTCATGTTCTTGAAAAAGAACAGATACTCCCAGTCCACCACGATGACTCGGCTGCCCCAGGCCTCCTCAGCATTCACGGTTTACAGTCATCATGCACTATTTTGCATTCTCGAATATACTCCTTTGAAGGGTTCTGGCCCTTCCATACTGTCTTCAAGATGCCTAATACTTGGACAAGTGCTTTTAGGTAAAATGATATCAAATTTGCCCCACATCTTACTGCCCACTGGAGCCTTAAACTATGGACATTCACATAGCACCTCCTAATGATGCAAATGCCATACGAAGAGGCCAGCATAACCCTGGGAAGAACACACACAGAGAAACAGCAACGGGGGGCAATTGACAGGTGGTGATCCCAAAATAGAAATCAGGTCTTAAAGAGGTCAGAAGCAAGCTGAGGTCTCAGAAAGAGAGTGTCCTTTGTCACATGAGATTCAGAAAGGTGAATGATCAGACCAGTGGTTAAAAAACATTGTAGCATAACCCCTCTGTGGAATATTGTGCAGCCATTAAAAATAGGTAGGGGCCAACTAATAAAATGGTAAATAAGAACACATAAGAGATCGTGTTATATAAAAAAAGATAGACATAGGATTTTTGATTACAGAATGTAAAACTTGCTTAAAAGAAAATTTAAGGGAGTAGACCGAAATGTTAATGGTTATGACACAGTGATGAGTTTATTTTTTTTTAACTGATTCCACACACCTTTTGCAGTGTTGTCACATTCCCTTAAAATGTAAAAAAAAAAAAAAAAAAAAAAAAAATCTGCCTGTCATTCTCGCAGATGGCTCCTAGAAGAGCTGAGATAGTGCAGAAGACACGGCCTAGACTGAAGGGGGCACCAGAAGCCAGGAGGCTGACTCAGCAGCCTTTGAGCGTGGGCGAACCTGGGCCTGGAGCGCCCGGCCGGTCATTTCTTCACCGGCCACCGCCCCGCGGGGTCTCACTGAGTGCCAGCTAGCAGGCCGCCCCCGGTGGGCCCAGCCGCCACCCAGCCCCCGACTGTGTTGTCCCCAAGCGATCCTCTCGGCGAAGTTTGTTCTGGAGGGGAGGGAAGCGCCGCGAGCGGCTGGAAACCCCCCGACCTCGCCCTCCCCGGGCCCTGCGCCCCGGTGCCCCGCGTACCTCTTGCAGGGGATCAGCGCCTTCCTCTCGTCCAGCACCCTCACGCGTTGGTTGAGCCCGTCGTAGGAGAGCAGGGCGCGGCTGTAGCGCCCGGTGCTCTGCCGGTACAGCACCTGGCGCCCCTCCCACTGCTGCGGCGCCTGGCACGGGCGCTGAGCCCCCGGGGAGCCCCCGGCCGCGGGCCCCGGCGCCGCCGCCCCCAGGCCGCAGAGGCCGCCCAGCGCCCAGACCCAGAGGCCGCCCAGCAGCCAGGCGCCCAGGGCCCCCCGGGCCACGCGGAGGAGAGCGCGTCCCGGCATCGCCGTCCGCCGCGCCCGCCGCCCCCCGAGCCCCAGCCCGAGCCCGAGGGGGCGCTGAGCAGCCCGAGAGAAGCGCGGCGCGGAGCTCTCTCGCCGTGTGCCCGAGTGCGGTCTGGGCCAAGTTGCTGCGGGTCCCGGCGGCGGCCCCTACAGCTCTGGGGATGAGGACGCGCAAGGCCTGGGAGCCGGGCCCTGGGCCCTGTGGAAGCTCCGGTGAATCGTGCGGGAGCTATCTGTGCCTGGGCCGCTGCCCGCTGCAGCTTCTGTTTTCACTTGCTCTCTGCTGCCAACAGGAAATGCAGTGGCAGTGGTGCCACTAGCATCCTGACGGGCATCCGTGTTTTAAAGGGGGGCGGCGGGGAGCGATGAGAAGGGAAATGTTTCTCTGCTAACTTGAGTATTCAACGGGGTAACCAACTCTGGGGGACGAACTCGAGGTCAAGGTCGGGAAAGCAGGGCCTCAGCACTTGCTGTGCCGCAGGTACCCTGTCCCTTTATCAAAATTGCCACCTGCTAATTCCAAATTAAAAATGGAAAAAAGGGTTCCTTCCTGAAGAAATGACACCAGTCGTTTATCGTGGCCGTTTGGCAGCCCCCCACTCCCTGTATAGAGCCTGCGGGACTAGAAAATAGGCCCTTGCTCTTGGGCTGAGGACTCAGGGACATGCCTGGAGGCCCCATTTGCAGTGAGACTGCTCCCCTCACTCACCACTTGACAATACCACAAGCCTAGAGGTTTGTGTGTCTGGGAGTTTAGGATCATCAAGAAGAAAATTAATTGGGTTTATGTCGGTGTAATGTTAGGATCTATAGTATGGAATCAAGAAAAAAGAAAGCAACTGTTTAAAAACAAAAAACAAAGCCTTGCTTTCCAAGTTTATAGAGTCTTTTCGCTAGATCTGCCTTTCAGGGTTGAAGAAGCATGAGGCAGGTGAAAGTGGGAGAGAGCGTTCCTGTGTGAGAGACAGATGTGGCAACAAGAGGAAATGAGTGTGATGTTTGGGCTCAAGTATGAAGCAGAGGGTAGTCCGGAGCCAGATCACTCAAGGCCTTGAAAACCATTTTAAGGGTTAGTTATTAATACGCGGGTTGTTGGCGCCATCCATAAATGTAGAGCTAGGGAGCGCATCATCAGGGATATGCCTTAGGAAGCTCCCCCAGGTCAGTGTGGAGAATGGCAGGGCAAGGCAGAGGGCAGGGAGAAGAAGGAAGATACTGTTGCAATCCAGACAAGAGCTAGTGTCCGAGCTACGGCCATGGTTGTAGAAATGCAGAGGGTAGGGTGGAAGGGTTGGGAACAAGAGAGAAGGATTTAGACTCAGAGGAAGAGGTTTCTGGTTTGGACCACTGGGAGTTCAGCCCTGAGTGAGAGCAGATAAATTCAGTTTAGGGTTGGCTGATTTTGAGATGACTGTGGGATATACAGGTGGAAATTCCCAGGGGACAGTTGGATAAACACTTCCAGAGACCAGCAGGCCTAGAGGTCTGGATGCGGAAGCCATTGACATCTAGGTGGTCCCTGAAGCCAGAGAGGAGAGTAGAACAGTGGTTTTCCACCCAGGGCAACTTTGTCCCCCAGGGGGCAGTTGGCAATATCTAGAGACCTTGTTGATTATCACAGTGGGGTAGGGGGTAAGCTGCCCCTGGCATCTAGTGGGAGGAGACCAGAGATACTACTAAACTTCCCACAATGTGCAGGACAGCCCCCAGCACCACCACCACTCACCCAGTAAAGAATTATCCAGCCCCACCGTCAACAGTGCCGAGGTTGAGCCAACCTGGAGCAGCAGGGAGTGTAGAGAGTGAGAAGGTGGCTGAGGATGGAGCCCTAGAGAACCCCAGACATTGAAAGGATGGGCAGAGAAACAGGCCCTGGAGGAGACTGAAAAGGAGCTACCAGAGAGAAGCCACTGACCAGGGGAACTTCCCCAGTTACTTGAACTTTTGGCAAATCAATGTCAAGTATGAGGTAATGGATTGAGTGCTAAAGCCGGGCAAGAAGATGGAGGCTGGTTGACAGACTCTCCGGATGCATCCCTCAACACTGCCACCCTCTCCTAGAAACGCTAAGGCCAGACTACCAACAGACCTAACGGGATAAGCAAAGAGCTTTATGGAGAAGGGTTCTTAACTTCTCCTCTCCCTTTCTTAAAGGACATGCCATCTGCGAACATCAGGGAAGCACCTGAAATGTCGCGATTTGGTACTTGCATAGCTAAACTAATGCAGCAGGTTCAAACTGGCTGCAGAAGTTTGAGTCCTCCCCAGGTTTGCCCTCCTCAACTAACTCCAGGAAAAGGACACGGAGTCCAGCTCTTTCTCAAAACTGTATCTTCTTCCCTGGTAGGAACTTGGGCTGAAAATCTTTTTCACTAAGCCAGGCATTTATACCTATTGGAGTTTACTGCTGAAAATGGCTTGAGATCTCATCTGGGCTATCCCCCTCGCTTGATGTTTCACTAGCCTGCGTTGGCATTTTTGAAGCTTGAGATCTGTTCTACAGAAAACTGGAATACCTCTCTAGATTGGCCTGCTTGTATTTGGTCACCCCGGCCTTCCCACAAAATAGAATTGGACTCCTTGGGTGAATCCTGAAATGTATTTATCTCATTTAGCCTTTCAACCTACTGTGTTTGATTCATGTTCCTGGGGGAAAAAAAAATAAGATCATGCATTTAAAGCACTACCCCGAGCTCATTGTACATGCTCAGTAAATGTCAGTTGTGCTTTTCCTTTCTTGGGCTATTTTAATCCCCAGTCCTGATCAGGGTCGAAACTAAACTAACTTTGTGGATCTAAGCTTTAGAGACAAAAAAATCTGTCTGCCTCAAGTTCAGATTTCCAATTAAACCATGTTCTTAAAGATTAACATTCAGATAACATGTTTTCATATTCTAATGCCCTAAGAAAATATCATACACCAGAAATCTTACTGCCTGAAGATTGATGTACACTTGGAACAATAAAGCCTCCCTTTTCTGTGGATAGCTGAGCCAGCAGCTCAGCTCTTTCTAATAAAAATAAAAGAGAAAACAAAACATACATCATTGTTCTCCATGGTACACAGCTTCTTTCTTCATTTAAGTAACAGTTTCCAAGCAAATCAAAAATCAAGATGTTAGACTGCTGGGTTGGAAATCACTTGGCATGAAGGAGGAAAAAAAAATCTTTCAAATTGTGGTATCCAAAGTCTTCTTTGTTTTCTGCTTTCATTCACGTTGGAGAGAAGAATAGGGAGTCAGGAGAAGGAAAAGGGGATGTTGGTGGATGGAAGACATTCTCAAACTGGAAGATGCTATTGCACCTTCTGGCAGTTCTGTTTCTGGAGCAGGTACAGATCAGAGGCCATTCTGGAAAAACTTGAGCCAAAAGTAACGTCTACTAGCCACAATAATAACAACAAAAACAAATTCCATACAACTCGTGGCTGGGACGGGGTGGTTTGTTTATATAATGTGTCCTTTCCTTTCCAACTGCACTCTCCCCCCCACACAATAGTCTCACCGCTCAGCAATTCTCATGCCCCCTACTGGAGAAAGCAGGTATGTTTCAGAGTTAAAGAGCAGCGAAGTTCCCATTTCCCTCCAACTCTACAGTTGGGGAACCCATAAGGCAGAGGGCGCAAAGTTCAGCTTTGACTCGAAAGGCGGTCCCTCCCTTTCTTGAAATCCTCTCTTGCACCTTCTTGGATCCGGTGTCCAAAACGACTGCCAGAGGCTCTTTTTCTTGGTCTGGAGAAAAAGGACTGGCTAGACTAAAAAGGACAGACTTTGGGGGAATGCAGGATTCCAGCCCTGGGCTGCGGCCCGGAGGAGATGATGTCACCACTTCTGCAGGAGAGGGCCGAGGGTGGGGCGGCCGAGGGGGAGCCCGCGCCGCGCCTGCAGCTGCCAAGGGAGCGTTCTCGAGCCCACGTCAGGGGAGGTGGCGGGATAAATAGGTCCCGCAATGGCCGGGGCTGGCTGCGCTCGGAGCTGCCGGGCCGGGGACTGGAGCTACCAGGGCGGGTTCACGCCCCGGAGGCTGAGGGCTGGTGCTGCTGTGCTGCGCGCGCCGGACGGCGGATACTCCCAGCCGGCCCCCGCGGCCCAGCGTTGCTGCCCACGGGAGTTTGGGACGAGCACATCCCCTGTGCCCTAAAGGACTTCCTCCTTCGGGAAGGGAGAGAAAAAGACTAGGGGGACGGGGAGAGAAGGGCCCATTCTGCCTGTCGGGGTGGCGGCGCGGGAGAGCAGTGCCATGCTCCTCTCCATCCTGACCGCGCTCTGCCTGTGGCTGCGCCTGGCGCTGGGCGTGCGCGGCGCGCCGTGCGAGGCGGTGCGCATCCCCATGTGCAGGCACATGCCCTGGAACATCACGCGGATGCCCAACCACCTGCACCACAGCACGCAGGAGAACGCCATCCTGGCCATCGAGCAGTACGAGGAGCTGGTGGACGTGAACTGCAGCGCCGTGCTGCGCTTCTTCCTCTGCGCCATGTACGCGCCCATCTGCACCCTGGAGTTCCTGCACGACCCCATCAAGCCGTGCAAGTCGGTGTGCCAGCGCGCGCGTGACGACTGCGAGCCCCTCATGAAGATGTACAACCACAGCTGGCCCGAGAGCCTGGCCTGCGACGAGCTGCCTGTCTACGACCGGGGCGTGTGCATCTCGCCCGAGGCCATCGTCACTGACCTCCCGGAGGGTGAGGCCCGGGGAAGGACCGAGGGGGGTGAGGAGGCACCCTGGGCTGTCGCTGCCACGTGAGAACCCGACGGCCACACCTACAGCTGCCAGCGGGTGGTCGAGCAGCCCCGCATTCCACTTAGGAGAGCTGGAGGAGGTGGGAAGGGCTGTGACTTGACTTCGGGAGAAGTCTGCTTTCTCTACTGGAGTTTTGGCAGCTAAGGAGCACCATGTCCCATAAGGAGGGGTGGGCGATTTTGCTTAGATAGGGGACCACTGGGGACATTTTCGTTTATAGTAATAAAATAAAATAGTAGCAGTAGTAAACAAGTATATAGGGTTTAAGGTGGATCTGAGCCAGCTTTAGGTACTTCACGTGTATCATTTAATTATTAAAATATTCCCACCAGGATTCTTTATTTAATGTTAGCTCTTGAAAGCTCTTCTGAAAAAACGGTACTAGTTCTCACTCCCCACCAGGAGTGCAGTTTGTAAATTTAGTTGCCCTGGAAAACTGTGACGTCTGTTTCTTAGTCTTTGACCCAGAGCCAACCTCTGTGGCATCTTAGTCAACTCGAGCTCAACCACCACTTCCTTCTTTTCTCTTTGGTCTTTTTTCCTGCTTTTCTAGGAAGAAGGAGCAGGTTTAAATCCACTTCTTGAAATAAAACCTAAGTATATTTTTGCCTCCTTTTATGCCTGACCCAGGTGGCTGCACATTTAAAGAAACTACGGTGTTGCTTTAGTGTAGTTTCTGAAGTTATATCTCAGAGCATTGCCCAAAACGTGGAGGAGAAGAAGTAAAGTGAAGAGGAAAAATCGAAACTCCTCTCTAATTCAGAGTTTTAGAAAAAACATATTCGTTGCTTAAATTATAGAAATGATACAGGGCTATGCTTGTTTGGGGTACCTATGGACTGTTTCTGCAAAATGTGAGGTGGGGATTTGGAAATATTTGGGTTATTCTGATTAGTGTAAACTGTCAACTTGAAAAATCAACATTTTAAAATAGATTTGGGATGGAATGATGTAATTTATCCAGGTTGACTGTATGTATCAGCCAGTTTAAATGGATGTGCCTTCACATCAATTTGTTCTGGATAAGCAGTCCCAGCCAAAAGTCTTCTTTCCTAAGCCCAGAGAGTCTATGTGAAAGAAGTAGTTGACAATCATGTACAATTTTTACCATTCAGGATTTGTGTGTGTGTGTGTGTGTGTGTGTGTGTGTGTGTGCGCTGCTGTGTTAGTGTCTGCAGATGATTCCTTATTCCAGCTGGGTGAACAGACCAAATCACTGACCACACCCATGTGGCCCTGTGTGTGTTTCAGATGTTAAGTGGATAGACATCACTCCAGACATGATGGTACAGGAAAGGCCTCTTGACATTGACTGTAAACGCCTAAGCCCTGGTGAGTTCTTTATCCTCAAGGCTCCCTCTCTTTCTTCTCCCCAGAGCGATTTCTGAATCTTTTTTTCAATTTTTGGTCTCTCTTTTGTCTTCTTTAGACCGGTGCAAGTGCAAAAAGGTGAAGCCGACCCTGGCGACGTATCTGAGCAAAAACTACAGTTACGGTAAATCATCTGCTGAAACCATTGGGTTGGGGACTTGGCACGTGACAAAGCCAGGTCTGCTAGTCATGAAGTGAAGAAGAGGGATTTTTCTAGTTAATCATTGGCACATGACAAAGCCAGGTCTGCTAGTCATGAAGTGAAGAAAAGGGATTTTTCTAGTTAATCATGTGGGTTCTAGGTGGCACAATAACAACTGTAAAAACGTCTTGCTTTTCTGGGTAAACCAAGTAAAAACCAAGTAAATTACCCGGGTGAGAAGAGTGGTGTGGATCAGTGTGACTCCTGATCCCACTTCCTGGTGAGAAGTGCTGTCAGCCGGGATAGCACCTCACTTTCCTCAAGATCTCACTGCTGCAGGAAGGATGGGTGAGAATCCATGGATTTGACCTGAGGCCCAGAGACCCAGGAATTAAGATCTGCACGTGTATCTTTTTACCTATAAATAGCTACAAATATTAAACACCTTAAAGAAATTGTGGGAATACGTTAATCACAAGACCCTATGGCTGTAAGTATTGGCATAGCTTAAATGCCCTCTTCTCTTATTTGAAAGACCCAGACAGCACTTTCTTCAGAGAATAAGTCAATCATGCTACTTTGAATGTTTTCAGCAAATTTAATTCTGCTATCATCATTTGAAAGTAAATTTAATTAAAAATGTGTTCCTTTAAAATATCTTTTTGGGCTATTTTCTGGGGTTTTTTTTTGCATTTCTTAAATTATTTCTATTGAAATAACAGAAACTGTTTGGGGAAAACTGTTCATTTTATTTGCTAACTTAGCTTTCCATATTTCAAACTGAAATTTTATATCATAAGAACCTTTATATTATACAACCCATGTAAAAGCAGGAAGCTCATGGCACTATAAAAGTCTGAAAAAATAACCTCTTATTTAGGTTGTCGGATTTTAGAATCACACATAGCCGAAGTGCATAATTCAACCAAAAAAAAAAAAGTACACTATCTTTTCTAGTAGCTTTTTGTTGTTGTTATTTTAAACCTGTTCTATGTAGGTATCATCTTAATCTGATCCACAAAGTCCCTCATCTGACATCATCCAGCCTTAGTTACTTAGTTGTCCTGTCTCAGTTTCACTGTCATGCTGTTCTCTGGGGCATCATTGCCTCAGAACCACTTTGATGATGAAACCATTTTCTATTTACATTCCTTAGCTCCTTCATAAACCAGCTTCCTAGGATGGAATCCAAGACAGAGCCACCCTCGGCTGATTACAACTCCACTAGAGGCAGTAATAGCAAGGGACCAAAAGAGTCAGAATTGAAAGCAGGATCAGAGACAGTGATATTACCAGCCATCTGTAATAACAGTTCTACCTCTACCCACCATGGACCCTGCTTGGGCAGTTTGGGAAATTAAAGGATTGAGAACAGTAGTCTTCAGAGACTCCTTCCGGTGCAAAAATGGTATGACTGTAATAACTTCCTCTGCAGCAGAGCGAGTTCAAGCAGCAGATGCGTGATGGAACCATACAAACTTTCAGGTGGCTTCTGAATCTGAGAATATATGATTCTCACTTAAAATCATTACAAGACCGAGTAGAAGCAAGTATGGTTTCTATAAAATTTTATCCACATTCTATGTAACTAAATTTCCTCCTATGTTTCTGGCCCCCAAAAAACCCCTAATCATAGAATTATAGAAATTTAGGGCTGAGAAGGATCCATGGGATTCTCTATTCAAACCCTCTCTGTGGCCCAATGTGGAGCAGTCACTGACCCAAAGACAGATCCCAGACTAAGCCTGCTTGTGAATTTACTTTTCCATCTTGCAGCATGATTCAGAACTTCTAAGACATTGTTGACAATATGCGAGGCCTTACATTTAGCACATGATTGTGTGGGCTTTTTTGCCTGCATTCGGGCAGCTTGGACATGACCATAATTACAGGAGTGATTCTTTAAGAGAGACTCAGGAGTTGGCAGGAATAAACCATCCATATTTTTCTCCAAAGCTTCAATAACACATATCGATTTTTCAATTGCAGTCATTCATGCCAAAATAAAAGCTGTGCAGAGGAGTGGCTGTAATGAAGTAACTACAGTGGTGGATGTGAAAGAGATCTTCAAGTCCTCATCACCCATCCCTCGAACTCAAGTCCCACTCATTACGAATTCTTCCTGCCAGTGTCCTCACATCCTGCCCCACCAAGACGTTCTCATCATGTGTTATGAGTGGCGCTCACGGTAGGCACAGAGGGGCAGAAAAAAATTACACACTGCCTAGGAAAAACATAAAATTCCACTTAATCATGGTTTAAAAAGAAAAAAAAAAAAAAACGGCGCTATCTTTTTGAAAAATCAGTTTTAATAGATGCCTTGGTTAGGATATCGTATCTCCTAAATATCGATTAATTCTTCATAGAATTAAGGAAAAATGGAAATATGAGTATTTGAATGGACTCTTTAAAAATCAATTTCAGAATTCATTACCTGATTTCAAAAACTTATAGACAGATATATTACTTGGAGTAAAACCAATTCTTTTCAAATCAATCTTAGTGTGGCAAATACTGAATTTTTTTAAGGTCTCTTTAATAACTTACAAATCAAAGAAAAATGGCCATTTGAGACTATACTTCCACACATTTTCTTTACACTGAATTTACTACATTTGTTGGTTGGAGTGTTACATACACACACATGTACACACCCGTGCACACTCATACACATCTATTACACGCGTATCTCTAGCTGAAGGTGTGTCTCCCCACACATCTTTCCTTAGCATCTTTTTATTTATCCTTATAATATAAAAAGTCCTTACAATATAAAAATCAAACACTTCAGTGCAGGTTCCAGACTGAGTCCCATAACTTGCTGCAATCTATTTCTCCAGCAGAACTGCTCATTTTTATATAAAAAGTCTTCCCTTTGATTCTCTGCCATTAATAATGCTCACCTGTTTCTTTTGGATACAGCTCAAGATTCTATTTCTCAAAAAAACAAAAACAAAAAAAAAACCTTTTGAAACTGACTTCACTTGAATACTTTCTTGTTCTGGAGTCTATCAGTACTTAGTACCATCTTCAAAATTCCTTGCGTTCTTGATTTTAAAGCTGTTTTGCTGCTTGTATCTTGTCTTTCTAAAGACATTGAGTGAATGAATGTTGAATGAATATTTCTGGGCTGGTCTCTTATCTGGCTTTTGCATCCGCTCCAGTACTAGAAGCAGTTCTGGGGATGTGCTGGGTCGCTGCACAGGTGAATGGGTTATACATGAGTTAAATAGCAGCCTTTGTGTCATTTTCCCTTTAATTTATAGACAGTGTAATTCTGATCAAAATCCTAGTTTTTAAAAAAAAATTTTATGGATGATTGAGATATTTATGTCTTCACAAATAATGCTAATGATCATTTGGAAGAATAAACTGGTAGGGGCATGTAAAGGAGGTTCTGAATATAAGAGTGATGAGAGGAAATGTGCCTTATGAGACAAGCAAGACTAGTATAAAGCTAGTTCAAACCATGCGGAGCAACAGTAGATGTGTAGATAAATAAAGCAGAGGAAAAAGTCTTGCAACAGATTATAATTCATACAAGAACTTGTATCATGAAGGAAATATGGCAAATCAATAGAAATGAAACTCTTATTTACTAAATGTTGCAGATAGCTTTACTTGGAAAAATAGTATGCATTTTCACTTTGTCCTCTAAAATAAATTTCAAATGGGTTAAAGAGGTAAATACTTTAAAAACCTAATCAAAAAGGATAAAGTTCAGTAAATAAATGTGTGCTATCTGAAAAGCAAAGTGGTTTGTAAACATAAAAGTAATGTAAGAAATTACGAGGGAAAATGTCAATGCACATATTTGATGACACTATTGTGTACATAAAAATCAAAAATAAAAAGAGAAAGACAAAAAGTACTTGCAACAGGTCTGACAAAAGAATAGTAATCTTACTCTATAAAAAGTTCATATAAATTAATATTTAAAACATTAAGGCTACAATATAGAAATACGCATACATCTGTAAATCTATACAAAGTTGCAGAAGAAGTACAAATAGTAAATAAGCATTAAAATATTTATCTCCTAATTCTGCAACCCAAATAAAAACAAGATTCCATTTTTACCTAGTCTTAGTGTTGGTGAATTAAATGAAAGTTCAGCCGTTTTGAAAATAATTTAGCACTATGCATTGAAAACCTTAAGAAGAAAATACGTACTCTGACCCAGATTTCTACTTTTGGAAATCTACCTTAAGGATATAACTAGCCAGTGCACACTAGCGATATTCAATGCAATGCTAATAATAATAGCTAAGCAAAAGAAGAGGTTCGACAGTAGAGAAATAGTTAAATATATTATGGTTATCCATAGTTATAATTTATATGGTTATGAAAGTTATATTTTTTGAATTATTCAGTTATATCAGAAAATGCATATAATGCTAAAAGGAAATATACAGTGTGATCTAAATATACAGTGTGATCTAAAAATACATATAGGTACAAGGAAGAATGAAATGAAATATCAATAAAATATAAACGGGGAATTATGGGGTTAACAGTTAGTGAAGAATTTTGTTTTTTACAATTTTTTGTATTTTTGAACTTCTTACTTTCATAATAAGTATTGCTTATTAAGATAAATTACTTTTTTTCAGGATGATGCTTCTTGAAAATTGTTTAGTTGAAAAATGGAGAGATCAACTTAGTAAAAGATCCATAGTAAGTATAATTAGCAATAATAGGAATATGGATTTGAATGCATGTAAAGAAATTCTATAGAATTTGGGAATTCTTCACATTCTTTCATCTCCAGGCTATCATAGGAGCCAACAATAGCAGCAGTATTTGTCTTTTGAATAGGCAGTTAAGAGAATAATTTTTCTCACTTGGAGTTTCTATCATAAATTTCTCTTTAGCTTCAAAGGTGATTTGGTTGCATTCAATACTGATCTACCGGTTATGTCCAGACTAAATTCGTTTTTTGATTGTTTCAGCAAACAGTCAAGTATTCTAACAGAATTAATATCCAGTGGGATTAATACAGACGTACACATGTAGGGGTGTGAATACCTAGTTTTAAAAATCACCCTATCACTCTATAAAGCAGAATCTTTCCCTGTATTTAAAATAATTTTAAGACTTTTGTCAAAATAAATCATGTACACAAAGTAATACTTTTGTGGCCAAACCCATAATTTTAGTAGTAACATCATAGAAATATTGGCAACTCAGAGGAGTTAGAATAATTTTTTGCCCAGAGATGTGAAATCATTGCAGAACTAAATAAATCAGGTCATTGGTGTGGAATTTTTAAAGCATCCCTTCTCCTGAAAATATGTTTAGATATATGCAGGAGAATTTGTGTTTCCACGTTCACAAAAGATACGGCTGCTGCCTGTGTTCTCTTAGTTTGCAGGTATAAAAATTCCTGGGCAAGGGGAGAGTGTATATTAATACTGAGTTTTGGAGAAGGTAGTTTCAACACAGCCTCTCCTACTGAGTGCATTTCTGAATAACAGACCCAAACCCTGCTCTTGCATCTGAGCTAAACATTCATGAGCTGTTCAGGAGCACGCTTGGTCTTACTGGACAGAAAATTCTAGCAAGATTGTTTATCTGGTTCCCAAAACTGCAGTAGATTCGATGACTCAATCTAGAAGGCAAGGCTACCATAAAAACCTGACATTGTTGAGAGGAAAGAAAGCTTTCAAGAATCATAGCTGTTTGGGTCATTCACATTGACAGCAAATACTCCAGTTTAAGAATATGAAAATATAGTCATGTAATAACAACATACAGTAATGAATTTATTATTTTAGAACAGACTAGAGTTGTGCCCTAGGAGGGGGGGGACAGTGTTTTTCATTCATTTCACTGTATTTCCACTGCCTGGCCTATGGTCATGTTCAAATATTTTGCTAATTGAAATATACTCTAACAAAGTAGGGACTTATGTGTTATAATGAAAAGTAATGTCTATTCAAGTGGACTCACTTTTTCATTTTTTTCTTACACATTTTCATATTTAAAGAGTAAATCCTTTTCTATCACGGAGACTTGAATATCTAGAATGACTCATTTCTCATTGGCTCTGGGTAGCTAACACTTGAGTGGATTACTGGATGTGGGTGGAACTTCTACCTTCCTTTGGATGTAAGAGAGTTAGGTGAACCCATAAGTGTGATAAGAAACTCTGACTTTCTAGTGAAGCTGGAAAAATTTCTGCTTTTAGCCTTGGTAAAGCATTTTTAGAAGGCTTTGCTGTATAGGAAAGTTGCATTAGAGGGCCTATGGGAAAAATTGCATGAGCTAGGGCCTTGGGCTCTGGAGTCAGACTGGTGGATTTGAATTCCAGCTCTGACATTTGTCGGCTGTGTGACTTTCTGCGAATAACATCACTGTGCTTGTTTCCGGGTCACGACAGTGGTGTCCACCTAGAAGGGCTGTTGTTTCAACGAAACGATTGCTTGTCAAGATGTCACCATATACTCAGCACTTTCCAAAGCATCTGGTACAGGATACATGCTCACCATCGTAGGGTAGGGTAGCTATTATAATCTTGGATGTCTTGATGAATATATTACAGTGAAAATCTGCATTATTTTGGTTATTAGTTTAAGAGCATAAAGGGGTGAGATGTACTTGACAGTCATGTGTACACGTTGCCTCCCAGCAGTGGGAAGAGCGGCTGCAGGAACAGCAGAGGACAATCCAGGACAAGAAGCGTACAGCGGGGCGCACCAGTCGCAGCAACGCCCCGAAACCCAAGGGGAAGCCGCCTGCTCCCAAGCCAGCCAGCCCCAAGAAGAACATTAAAGCTAGGAGTGCTCCAAAGAGAACAAACCCCAAACAAGTGTGAGCTAGCTGCTTTCCAAAACGGGGACTTCCTCTCAGGGTGAGGCCAGGCATTACCCAGGCAGCCTGTAGAAGGCCATACACCCCTTGCCTTAACAACTGCAGTCCTTCTCATAGACACATCTTGCAGCATTTTTCTTAATGATATGCTTCAATTTTTCTTTTTAAGTCACTACAAGCCATAGTGGTAGGTATGCGTTTTGGTATGGAAGGTATATGAAAGCTGGTCGAAAGAGCTTATTGAGTTGAGAATAAACCGTGTGCATACTCCGTGGGAGCTCCACGTGGGGAAAGATGCTTTTGTTCTTACGATTTGACCTAATATGTGCATTGTAAAATAAATGCCATATTACAAACAAAACACCCAATTTTTTTTAACGATATGTTTTATTTCAGTTGGTTGTTAGGATGTTAGTGATTTTTTAAAATGTGATTGAAAATGTGATGCTTCTCAGGAGGAAATCAAGAGGAATGAATGTCTAAAAGATCTTATGTGTTTACTGTTTGCAGAAGAATTTTTGTGATGAAAGGGGATTTTTGAACAATCTAGAAAAGTAGGATGTGGAAAATTGTAATGAGTTTGGTTTTTGGTTTTTGGTTTTTACAAAGAAGCCTTTCTGCTCTGTTTTTAGCTAGAAGCTCTAAAAACGAAAACAATAGTATTGTTAAATAAATAAAAGGGAAAGGCAGACAGACAAAGTCTGGATCCTTGTTTACTAGTTACCATGCCATGGTGGAGATGCTCTGATTTTATATGCACAATGTTTATCAGTTCCCTTTAAGTAGCACCAGAAACAGTTTGTTTCTCCTCTTATGATTTAGGTACCAGTTAGTCAACCCCAAGCATCTTACACACGTGGGTGTGGTGCTCATCTCACTTCCCAGGACATCCCAGGTATCTTGATGCCCAGTCTCTCTGCTAATTGCCGGTGCTCCCAAGGGTGCCTTGGGTCTGAGGTGGGAGGGTCAGGATCCAAAGCCCCGGGTCCTCAGCCTGCTATGGCACCCTTGCCACACACCAGCTCTGCACTTGGAAAAAGCAACTGTAATCACTTGTTCATCCAGCATTCAAGAACGTAGAGGAACAATCTGAAAGGTTAAGAGTAAAATCTCCTTTAGATGTACCATTGTCCCTGCTTCTCAGAGAAGGGGTAAGTTACATGTTGCATTCACAAACGATTTTTTAATTTCATCTCTGTAGCCATTAGGACACAGAAGTGAGGTGTGTGGGTAAGCCAGGGGAAAATGGAGAAATAGGGTTAATGAGGATGCTGGCAAGGGCACCCATCTCCTCCTGAAAGTGTAACTTCACCTGCATCGCTACCCCAGGGCAGCAGAGTTGAAGGAATCCAATAGATCCACCCACACAGGGGTATCAATAAAATACTCCGTGTGTGTTTCTTTATAAAAGCCAAACCGCTTTGGCCCTTAAGGAAAGCCAGACAGGTGTTTAGTGTAGCATCTAAAGAAACCTAGGAAAGGCCATGAAAAGGCATTGGTACCCTAGTTTACCTCCTTAGCATAGTAGGAATCTGGGGAGGGGGGCGCGGGGAGGCGAGTTACAACTCTCAATGGAAATGAAGAAAAAACGCTTCTGTAAAACTTTTTTTTTAAAGTGCAAAACGACATAAGAGTTTGGAGATGACTTTACAAACTTAAACACTGTTTCCTTTGAATATTTAACTGAAATCATATACTGCATATCACACAAAAACGTAATTAGGCACATTTATTAGTTTGATTAATTGATAAAAGATCAACGAGGCCACTGTTTGGTTATTTATTATAAAAGAGTTGAAAATGAACAGCAGCCCACACTGAGAGTAACATAACAAGTGTGGAAGTGGCTTTTGTGTGAGAGCCACGAATTTATTTTTCTCCCTTAAAATATTTTCTCCACCTAGATACATATGAGAGGTAAATATAAATATATGGAGAGGAAGGCTGTGGTACCATCTCTGAAATAGGTATTATTCGAGAGTTGGGTTACTTTAATCAGAAAAAAATAACAATTTTGCAATGTGTTCATCAACAAATTTCATAATTGAGGACAACTAGAGGCATTTATTTTTAAAAATACTTTTGCTGGCCTTTCAATAATACAGTACCTATGTATTTTCTATAAAGCATTCAATAAATGCATAAAATAAAAATAATGGAATTAAAATCCTACCTAATCCCACTCACCACTCTGCAGAGATAATCACTGTTAGTATTTTGGTATATAATTTTCCAGGTGTTTCCTCTGCATTTATATAAATACTCGCTCTGTACATCCATTCTTTTCCCAAGTTCTTGTATCATCTTTACGATTGTTACTCTGAACCCTTTCTCGGGTAGATTGCCTATCTCCACGTCACTTAGTTGTTCTTCTGGGGTTTTATCTTGTTCCTTTGGAACATATTCCCCTCATTTTGTCTAAATTTCTATTTATATTTTTATGTATGTGGAAGGTTAGTTATGTTTCTTGACCTTGGAGAAGTGGCCCTCTGTCGGGGACATCCTACGTATCCCAGCAAGTACACTCCCCTCTTGTCGCCCAAGGTTCAGGGACCAGCTGGTCCCAGGGTAGGTTCTGATGTGCGTTTTCAGACTCGATTCCGCAGGCTGCTGGATCGTGGCTTCTTCGCTTCTCTTGTCTGCCGCCTGCTTGTCTAAGTGGCTGGCGGAGACTTAGTGGGTGGGGCGGTGCCTGCCCGCTGGTGGGTGGGGCGGTGCCTGCCCACCGGTGGGTCTTGGCCCTCTGGTGGGCAGGGCCATGCCCAGAGGTGGGTGTGGGCTCAGCCTGTCCGCCGATGGGTGGGGCTGCGTTGCCGCCCTGTTGTTCGTTTGGCCTGAGGCGTCCCCGCACGGGAGCCTGCAGGCGGTTGGGCAGGGCCGGCTCTTGGTGCCCACGTGGCAGCCTCCAGGGACTTCCCTGGTGGTCCAGTGATTCAGACTCTGCACTTCCAACGCAGGAGGTGCGGGTCCTGGTCAGGGAACTAAGATCCCACATGCAGCATGTTTAAAAAAACAAAAACAAAACCCAAAATGGCCGCCTCCAGGAGCGCTCACGCGGAGGACTATTCCCCCAGGACCTGCGCCTCCAGTGTCCTTGCTCCCACAGTGAGCCACAGCCGGCCCCCGCCTCCCCCGGAGACCCTCCAGGACCCGCAGGTAGGTCTGGCCCAGGCTTTGCTTTGCCCTGGGTCCCGGTGCACGTGAAACCTTGTGTGCGCCCTCCGTGAGCGGCGGAGTCTCTGTTCCCCCCAGTCCTGCGTGGCTCCTGCGCTCAAGCCCCGCCGGCCTTCAAAGCCAAATGCTCTGGGGGCTCCTCCTCCCGAGGCCAGACCCCCAGGCTGGGGAGCCTGGCATGGGGCTCAGAGCTCTCACTCCTGTGGGAGAACTTCTGCGATATAATTGTTCTCCAGTTTGTGGGTCGCCCACCTGGGGGTATGGGATTTGATTATATCGTGAGTGCGCCCCTCCTGCCATCTCGTTGCGTTTCTTCTTTGTGTCTTTGGATGTAGAATATCATTTTTGGTAGGTTCCAGTCTTTGTTATCAATGATTGTTCGGCAGTTAGTTGCGATTCGGGTGGCTCGTGAGAGGGGGCGAGCCCAGGGTCCCTCGATTCCACCACCTTGTCCTCTTGATGAAGCCACTTTCTTCAGAAAACTCCCAATTCCTTCAAATTCCATCAGTCTGGTTACCAAATACTTTTCCCCTGGCTTCTGCTGGTTGCCAGCAATGCCAGGCATTCCTTGGCTTCAGGCAGGATAACTCCCATCTGTGCCTCAGCAGTCACATGGCGTTCCTCCGGGTATCTGTGTCCAAATTTCCCTCTTCTTGACAGTCACTTCTCTCGCAGTCCTCATCTCCCTCTATGCGTTTATATAATGATAAAAAAAAAAAAAAATTAGGAGCCTATTATACATACTCTTTCATAACCTTCAGTCGGCCCTTTATATGAAGTAGCTCTCATGTCAATAAAGCCCAGGCCAGCTTCTTTATTATAATGGCCACGAGGTATTCCGTGGTGAGCATTACTCAACAGACCCTCATGTAACTAGGGATTTAGGTTGTTTCTTAACTGAATGTACTGAATAACTGAATAAACAGCTTGATAGCTAATATCTATGCACATCCTTAATTAGTTCTGGGGGATAAGTTCATTTAAGTGGCATTGCTGGGCCAAGGAGTATGCCCAGCAAGGAAAGTTCTTGAACCTATTGTCAGTAATCCTCCAGAATGCTTGGCCCATAGGTGTATCAAAGTGCTGATTTTCCAGCTCCTTACTAAAATTATCTTCTCCTTCTCGTAACTTTTATAAATTTTAGCTGGGAACTAGATGTCTCTCTTCATCTGTGAGCCCTCTGCTGGCAACATTCTCCACACTCCCGGCAGCTGGGGAATGAATGACTAGTTTATTTTGTCAATAACTTGTGAGAATGGACTTTTCGAATGTGGTTCCCAAGGCATGCCAGGGGAGGACAGATTTTTATGACCCAAATAATTTTCCACTGTTATTGATTTCTCAGGACCAGGAAAAAAAATGAGGCACAAAAGAATACAAGCCATAAATGCTTTCTTGTATTTTGTCTAATGAACATGTGTTGCTTTTATAATTAGAAGATACTACAAACATACTATGAAAGAGAGAGAGAGAGAGAGAGAGAGAGAGAGAGATTGAATGTACCAATAGTATGGATTTAAGCCAGGTGGACATGCAGACATGAAAACTATTTTATTGCTTACATGTGTGTTAGTCTGGGTGCTCACAGAAGCAGGCACCAAAATGGAATTAAATGAAATGTGGACCCTATTAGAGGAAACACCTGTGAGAGAGAGAGTGAGGCAGGAGGTGAACAGGGCTGGGAGAGCCGTGAGAGAGAGGGAAGAGGGACGGAAAGCTGGGGAGGAAGCCCTCCAGACTGCCTCAATGTCTAAGGAAGGTTTGGCAAGGCTACTGGGGAACTTGGACCCAAGCCAGCCATCAGGGAGTCCCTAGTCTCCAGGGACAGCTCTGCCTTCCTATCCTACAGATCTTACAATATTTACTATTCTACCTAAGAGAGGTCTCTTTCTACTAGAATGTAAGGAAAGGAAAGTTTTGAAAGAAACTCTATGGTGTGTAATTTTAGTGATATATTTTAGAGGGAAAAAGAACATACTTGATTAGCAATTAAATTTAGATAAGAGGGAAGACTCAGAACCAGAGGGCTCTATACCAAATCTCAAAAAGTTGTAATAACATGAATAATAGGATGAGGTCTAAAAAACTGAAGTTAAGCAAAAAATTGTATTATGAATAGAGTTCCATCGTGGTATCAAGGGATATCTAAGATGCTGTTGTTGAATCAAACAGATGGGTTTTTAAAATTTATTAACATTTTTAGTCATCTAATGGCTTCAAGTATTTATTGTCATTGAAATATTTCAGCAGCTGAAAATCACGTGAACCATTGCTTAGTAAACTTTCTTCCTTTCTGAAAAGCATTTTAAAAAACTGGCTTTGGAGGTCATCCAAAGTAGCTTCCAAGAGGTGAACAAGTTCAGACCGTACAGGCAAGCATCAGTAGCAGCAGATTTTGTTTTTTGGCTGCATTGGGTCTTCGTTGCTGCGCGTGGGCTTTCTCTAGTTGCCGCGAGCGGAGGCCACTCTTCGTTGCGGTGCACAGGCTTCTCATTGCGCTGGCTTCTCGTTGCGGAGCACTGGCCCTAGAGTGCGCAGGCTTCAGTAGTTGCAGCGTGCGGGCTCAGTAGTTGTGGCGCATGGGCTTAGTTGCTCCGCGGCATGTGGGATCTCCCCGGACCAGGGATCGAACCCGTGTCCCCTGCATTGGCATTTGGATTCTTAACCATTGCGCCACCAGGGAAGACCCCAATAGCAGCAGGTTAACTCCAGTGAAAAGAAAGGGCGCCAAGAGACTCCAGGAAGAGGGCCATAAAATAGAGCGTAGCATATTTTAGGAAATCTGTCCATTTTCTGCAGAGCATCTGCTTACAGGGAACAGGATCCAGGGAGGGGATCCTGGAAAGTATTAGGCTCTAATCCAGAATGCTTCAGGTCTCCTGTCTTGGAAGGGGGCTAGAGGGGCTAAGCAGAGCAATCAGAGAAGCTCTGGCTTCAGGGTCAAGGTGCATGACTGAGCCAGTGCTGAAGGATGGAGACTGTTGTGGACGGTGCAGTTCACGAAGAGCAGACTCACCCCCAGCTCTGTCTGGCTGTTGGGATAGAGGTGCTTCCTTCCCTCACAGGCACACCATTGCCTGCCTTCTGAGCCAGTCCGTGTATTTGGACCCATATCCCCACCGTCATGCGCTTCTCATCATGGTTACAAATCTCAGCCCAGTGCTCCAAGGCACGCCCACCAGTTCTGCAGTCCTCAGCTGCCTCAGCCACAGTGGCCAAGGATATGTGTCTTCTGCCTGAAGTCCAGCTAAGATTCAAGATCACACCACTGAGCTGGAGCCCTGATAACTTTCTAGTCTTTTCTAACCTTTCTTCCTCTGGGGCAAGACGATATTCCCAGATACCACCAACCCCAGCTCCCCAAATGCCTGCCGCATGCTGCTGCATCCCACTCACCAAATTTAATCCCCTCAAGACCAACACTGACATAGACTAAAGTTTAATTGAATATCTCTTTGGACATTGATTGTTAGTTTTCTGACTACTGAAAGCTAATTCTACAATCTGAAAGAAATAGCTTTTCCCTATGTCTTGCTTTTAAAATCTCCGTACAGCTACGTACACATAGACAACTGAGTGAATCATGCCATCTGCTGGTTATTAAGAGTTTTTGGCTTTAATGCTTTTGAAGTCCTGGACCACTCCAGAGGCAATAACAGTGTGTCACTTAACACAGTCATATTACGAATGCCCCAATACTACCAGGCGTGTCAAGCATCAGATAAGGGTATTCAATTTGAAGGAGTGAGGAAGGTGAAGGTTTTTACTATATTTATTTCTCTGCACAATCCAAAGAAACCCAATAATTAATTTACCCTAGTTTGAAAACAAATGTATTCTAAAGGAAAAAATGAGAAATATACTTACGGATAATTCACATGTAATTAGATTTTGTATAATTTACCAATACAGATGGGTATTCACAGGTCTGCTTTTCAAACCGTGCTGGAATACTAGAGTTTGGGAGTGAGTAATATATTATTAATACCAAATGATCAAGAGGTGATGTCAGCAAGATGGCAGAGTAGGAAGCCCTAGACCATCCTTCCCCCAAACTCACCAGGTCAGCAGATATTCATGGACAGATTCCCTTGTGAGAAATCCAGAAACTAAGTGAAAAGCCCCTGCACTGTAGGTGATCATGAAACCAGACCCTCCCACCTCAGGCTTAAGGCACCCTTAGGAGTGCCACACAACCAGAAAGAGACCCCCTAACTCCAGGGGAGGGAAGGAGTTGGTTCACGTGTCCGGTGCTCCAGTTTTCCTGAGAGGGATCCCAGAGGATTAACTTCTGTCTTGTCAGCCTTGGAGTTGGATGGACCCACTGCAGCCTAACAACCTGGGGAGAAGAGAGATGGCAGCTTAGGATGTCAAACATCAGAGGTCCCTCTTCTGCCCAGTGCAGAGAGAGCAGATGAAAAAGCAGAGGTCTGGAGAGAGGCCCCGCATCCCACATGGGCAGGAGGGCCACATGGGGTCTGGCTCTAATGACCTCTGCAGCCTCCCCATCAGAGGCACAGTGTGAGGACCTGCTTGTCCAGGCAGTTGCCTAGGCGGGTGGCGGTAGGACCTGGCCACACAGGCCTAGAGGGCATGGATGCCTGCGGCCAGGTACCGGCTTGCAAACTGCACTGCCCACACCGTGCAACTCTCAGCATCCAAGGAGCCCAGATCCCCACCCCTGTGTCTGGACTGTGTAGGCAGAGGCAGGGTCACAGGCATGGGTACCTAGGGGCCATACCGCTCTGCCAAGGTCAGCTCACTCGAAAAGAAAGGAACCTGTTTCCCTGAAGGTTTTAATTTTTATGAAGACCAGTTTATCTTTTTCCTTTGTTGCCTGTGCTTTTGGGGTCATATTTAAGAAACTATTGCCTAATCCAAGGTCTTGCAGATTTTCCCGTTTTTTTCTTTTAAGAGTTTTATTGTTTTAGCTCTTAAATGTAGGCGTTTAATCCATTCTGAATTATTTTTTTGTATATAGTGTAAGGTCAGTGGTCCAAGTTCATTATTTTAAAGGATAGCTAGTTTTCCCAGTACTGTTTACTGAAGAGACTCTTCTCTTCTCACTGAATGACCTTGGCACCTTTGTCAAACACCAACTGACCATGGATGTAAAAGTTTATTTATAGGTTCTCAGTTCTATTCCATTTGTTTATGTGTCTTTCCTTATGCCACTACCACACTGTTTTGACCAGTGTCACTTTGTAATAAGTTTTGAAATCAAGAAGTGAGAGTACTCCAACTTTGTTCTTTTTCAAGATTATTTTAGCTATTCTGAGTCCCTTGAAATTTGATATGAATTTTAGTATGGGTTTTTCCATTTCTGCAAAAAATACTGTTGGGATTTTTATAGAGATTGCATTGAATCTCTATATTAATTTGGGTAGCATTGTCATCTTAACAGTATTAAGTTTTCCAGTCCATGAACACAGGATGTCTTTCTACTTATTTGTGTCTTCTTTAGTTTCTTTCATCATTGTTTTATAAGTTTCAGTGTAAAAGTCTTGCACTCGTACACAGATTAAGTTTACTCCTAAGTATTTTACTCTTCTGATGCTGTAGTAAATTGAATTGTTTTTTTTAAATTAATTTTTATTGGAGTATAGTTGCTTTACAATGCTGTGTTAGTTTCTGCTGTGCAGCAAAATGAATCAACTATACATATACATATATCCCCTCTTTTTTTGGATTTCCTTCCCATTTAGGTCACCACAGTGCATTAAGTAGAGTTCCCCATGCTATACAGCATGTTGTCATTAGTTTTATATATAGTATAAATATTATATGTAGTATCAATAGTGTATATGTGTCACTCCCAATCTCCCAGTTCCTCCCCCCACCTTCCCCCTTGGTATCCATACATTTGTTCTCTACGTCTGTGTCTGATTTTGAAAATCCTACCCATTTTTCAAGATCTATTTCATCCCTTACCTTCTCCAGCTCCTACCCATCAGACATACACCCATCAATTCAGCACTGAAATATACACTAATTCAAAATCCCCTGTATTATTCATAATGTTCCGCTTATCACAAAAGGGAGGGATATGTCGACGTTAGATCTACACCATATTTCTAATAGATGCAATAAAAAGAATGTAGTTCTACTCACTACCACCCCCCAGTCATTCATCATTGACATGCTTAATAACGTACTGTCTGATGATAGTTATAATTAGATATTGTTTCTGTGAGTTTTGTCTCCCCATTATATTTGCATTTCCCTGACGGTAACAGCCTTCATGATTATGTATTAACCAAGAACCCATAGTTTTGTATTAACCAAGAACCCACAGTTCAAGCAGACATACAATACATATTTTCCCAACATCAGTGTTCAAGGGTTGTGCCATCATGCTTTGGTTTATAATTGAGTCAGACTAATGGAATGAGCTGCACTATGCCAGAATTTATTTTATGCATCTAATATTTTGATACAATCTTCTTATACCTGGAGAAATCATGGCCTAAATGACAATATGAGGAAACAATGTGCTTGCTCGTCTCTCCCTGAGGAAGCTGGTTGGGTGTGGAGGGGTTGCTCCATTTCACTTAGCTTCCTCATTGCGCTCTGGAGGCTGCGTCTCCATTTGGCTCGTCCAGGTGGGGACTACACTCCACTTGTGAAGAAGCTGTAGAGTCATATTCGAGTCAGCAGCCGGCGCCATATAGGTGTACATTCGTGAGCCTGCTCTTTGAAAATAAAGAAGGAAAGCAGGTTTGATGGGAAAAATCATCTGTCTTACACTCTATCTCCCACATTGCCCAGGATAGGAAAGTTTTTAAGTTTTTGATCACCAACTGAGCAGACTCAATCCACATACATATTATGTTGCTACCTCTCCCCAGTAAGCACCTCTTTGTCAAGGAATAGAAATGATTGCCTTTCACTCTGTACTTTCTAATATTCTATTCTATTCCATTATCATATAGCACCCACAGGTAGTTAATAGGCTCCAGGTTTCCAGATACTTAGAGAATAGAGTTGAGGCTGCTGAATGAGACTTTGGCCATTCAGAGTGAAGAAGTGGAGGGAAATCAAGGACAGAGACTGATGAGCCTGAGTCATGGCAGATGGCACAGACAGCTCGAGACCAAGGCTTGCAAACCCACGGGTGTCTCACTTGCCCCACTGTCTCCCAGGTCCCTGGCATGTACAAGGCTTGGCTTTGAGGCTCCCAGGCTGCTGTGGAACCGCAGAGTGTGTCTGGCAGGAAATGAGGTTTAATACAGGAATATGGGAAAAGGTCTGGTCTTTCCACAATGGCCTTATCTTAGGCCCAGCCACTGTAATAAGAAAAGAAGATAGAATAATAATTAAAGAGGTACTGTACTTTAATTTTTCTCAGGGTTCTCAGCAACAAAATCTTCAAACACTCTATTAATAGTCTCCACTGCCTCCTGCATATTAGAAGCTCCATGGACAGCATTTTTCAAAATACTTCTTCCAAACTGGGCTCGGATAGAGTCTGGGGACAGAAGTCTTGCTTCCTCTGGGTCTACGGGACCCATCAATCGTCTCCAGTCGGAAATAGCATTCCACTTGGTCAGGATCATGACCAAAGATGGACCCCTGCAAACAACAATGCTTTCAGAAGACTTGGGCTATTGACAACTGTAGAGACTGCATACACAGCTAAAGACAGAATGCCACAACTTCATCCAGAGAGCTCATCTTTATTCTTTGTCCTCGTCAGTGTGATTTTGTGCTTTCTTTTTCCTCTTTGTTTTTTAAAAAAAATTTTTTTTTTGACTGCACCGTGCGTTTTGCAGGATCTTAGTTCCCCGACCAGGGATCGAACCTGTGCCCCCTGCAGTGGAAGCTGTGAGTCCTAACCACTGGACCACCTGAGAATTCCCTTGCAACAGGCTTTTGTGCTAGAAGAGTGTTGTAGTTTAATTGTAGGGATACATGCCAGGCACTATTCCAATTACTTTCAATGTAAATTACTTCCCGTATATGAAGTAGTTAGCCCTCACAATAGTACCTGTGAGGTAGGTACTATTATCATCCCCATTTTATGGATAAGAAAACTAAGGCAAAGATTAAATATGTTGGCAAAACAGGGATTTCAAACCAGATAGCCTCTATATCTAATGTGAAAACCTAAAAAAACAGAGAAAGGAAGGAAGGAGAGAGAGGAAAACAGAGAAAGAAAGAAGGAATTAGACAAAAAAAAAAAAAAGAACTCCAAATACTACCAGGGTGTCTTTTCATGAATTGTATTAAATGCAATATTTTAATGAATTTTTGTATTTTTCAAAGTTTCTACAACGAACAGTTACCACTTTTATAATGCAAAGACCTATATATCAGAAACTTACTCTGATAAAACTTCCAATACATCTTTATAAAAGTCTTTTCCTTTTATTTTAAAATAAACTTTGTCCGCTTCCTCTTCAGTTAGGAGCCTCTCCTTCATCTGTGTTATATCAAATCCAGCCTCTTTGATAAGCGTCAGGATATCCTCTAGGGAAAACAGATATTTGGTAGTCTTGGCAGACTGCCTCTACTTTTGCTCCATATTCAAGTGGATTGAAATAACTAAGGAAGGTCACAGTGTTACTTGCATCCAGTGGTTTTAAAAAACCAAAACTATGCTGCACTAAACTGAAAAAGCACCAGATGGATGTTCAGAAGAACTTCAGTATGTTAACGCGGATGTTCAGTCTCTGAGATCCATCTTTCCAGAATCCACCTGGGAGGAAATCTGCTCCTGGGCTAAAAGTGAACACGTGTTTTCATCCCCATGCTGCAAATGCCAAGGAACTTCCTGCTGCACGTGGATTGAAAGGACCAGCCACTCTGAACCCTTTTCCCTGAACCAGCAGGGCACCACTAAGGGAATTAAATGAAGTCAGTCTGGTCAAAATCCCACCCACAGCCTAAACTTGGAGCGCTACCTCGTGACAATGAAGTTGCTCATTCCTTTATTCTTTCAACTTTCCTGTAGTTTGCAAAATTTCATAAAATTTGAAGAGAAATGTATACATCAGCTCTATTTTTATATATTTACCTCTTTGCTCTTGTGTTACATGAGGTTTAATCAGTGCTGCAGTGTGTTGAGGAGGAAAGAAATATCGTATGTCCCTTTCAGCAGCTTCTAATGAATCACTTCCATACAACTGGTTGATAGGCAAACTCTCCATTGCAAATTGTGCGCATAAACTTTGAAAAAGAAGTCAAGTCATAAGCTTATAACATGACATGTAATATAACACAACATAACACAATGTAAAACTATTCATATTTGCATTGTGCAAACGGAAGTAACTGCAGAGTGGCTTGGGGCACGCTACTTCCTTCCAGGGAGGAACAGTCGTTAGGAAGAAAGGACATGAACATTTCAATAATCATCATAATGGAGACTGACAGCTGTGAAAGATGGAATGAACACCCTGGAGCAGTGAAAAAACACAGACTATAGAACCCTGGTGGCATCACTTGTTAGCTGTGTGATACTGGGCAATTAGTTCCCTTCTCTGTGCTTTAGTTGTCTCAAACATAAATATGATAATAAACCCTGTTTTGGAAGGAGATTTTGAGGATGCAATCAGATGATAATATTTGAAATATATGGTACATATTAAGCTGTCAATAAATATTCCTTCCCCTTCTTCATCACTAAATAATATCAAGCACTAGAGATGGCATTTGACCCTATACCAAAGATACCAAATTATAAATGTTGAATCCAGGAGACACTGCAGTGGAACCCTCCAGGTGAGTAAAGCAGCAATACAAGAGGAGCGTACAGGATGGCTTTGTGGAGAGAGGCAGGAGTGACACTGATGGTAATGGACAATCCATGCTGGGGTAGACAGTTTATTCTGGTTCCGTTTCTGTATGATAGGTGCATACATAGCTCTGAAATCAGTTGTCGTTCCTCAGTGTTTTTCAGTTGCCCCTTTTTCTTTCTGTCTCTCCATCTCTTTATATTTCAGTAGAGGAGATACTTATTGCTCATTACATTTTCTGCCCTTTGCACACAGTCCTAAGCAAGCGACCCACAAAATCCAGCCACAGTGAATAACCTGCCTTCTTGTTAATAGGCTGACATCACTGGAAACTTGGCTTTCTGTCCTCAACTTAAAGACCCTCTTCTTGCCTCTCTGGTTTCAGTGACCATTTCAGATTTCCTTTTTTCGTTATCCAACTTGACCCTCCACTCAGCCCTTGGCTGTTCTCACACCTCTGGTTTGAAGACATTAGCAGACTAAGACCCGTGGAGCCTGTGATTGCCAGGGATGGGGGATTTGCACAGTGAATGATAAAAACAGCCTAAGCCATCGTCAGCACTGACTCCATTCAATGCAGAGAACTACAAGCGGCCCCTCTGTTAGGCTGTTAGATGTGGTTATTGGAAAAAGTAAGAGTGTGTGTGTGTGTGTGTGTGTGTGTGTGTGTAAGGATGGGAGAGAAGGGTTGCTGTGTTTCTCTTGCATGCAAGTGATCGTATTTCAGATTAAGCAATGGGGAGTGTAGACTATGACGCCCAAGGACAGGAAAGGGCAGAGCTCTGCTGAAGGAGTTGTTTCTAAAGCAACCTGGAAAAGGGGGACCAATCAAAAATAATGGTTAAGAGTAATTGTGAACTTGTGGCAACATTAGGGATCGTAAGGGCTTAGGATGGGAACTCTCACTATAATAGTGGGGAGGAGAGGGGCAATTACTGAGTTCCTTCACCTGGAGAAAATGTCTCTATGCTGGTACGTAGCCTCCACACTTGGAACCATAATTTCTAGAAGAGTGTGCCTACACGCATAGGCCAGGTACTGATAGGAATTCCTCTCTCTGAGGCCATGTATCGCATTCTCTGCTACATTTCATTTAAGAGGTTCTGTGGCACCCTGCTCATTCCACATAAAGAGTGTCCAACACATATTATCCTTTACAGTAATTGTCTGGCACAGGAGCAAAGACGTAAGTGAGTAGGGCCAAAAGGAGGGGTGAAATGTATCCATTCAGGACAAGTCTGATTCATCATCTCCTACCCAAAAGAAAACATTACAACTTTCATATATGTGATGTTTCATTAGTCCTGTTATTTATTGTGTCAGTGGGTATGCAAGTTTGCTGTGCCTGATAAAGCATCTTTATTCTTGCTCACTTAAAGGAGGGCTTTTCTTCCCGACTTCAGTCCTACTCTGAAATCAGCACAAAGAATTCAAGCGAATTACAATTCAGTTTGTTTCCATCAGCTACATGCCAAGAATGGAAATGCATGAGATACTACCTCCCTCCTCTAACTGAGACCAAGTCCAACATCTAAGATCAAAAAATACTTTTAAAATGCTGCCTAGGTAACAGGTAACATGCCAGGGTTGAGCTGATTACAAAGTTCTAAGATTCATCAGTACATTAACATAGTAAATGTTCCTACCAAATTGTAGGCTACATATTGTTAGTCATCATTGTCTTGAAACTTTTTTTTTTTTTAACATCTTTATTGGAGTATAATTGCTTTACATTGTTGGGTTAGTTTCTGCTGTATAACAAACTGAATCAGCTATACGTATACATATATCCCCATATCCCCTCCCTCCCACCCTCCCTATCCCACCCATCTAGGTGGTCACAAAGCACCGAGCTGATCTCCCTGCTATGCGGTTGCTTCCCACTAGCTATCTGTTTTACATTCGGTAGTGTATATATGTCAGTGCCACTCTCTCACTTCGTCCCAGCTTACCCTTCCCACTCCCCGTGTCCTCAAGTCCATTCTCTATGGCTGCGTCTTTATTCCTGTCCTGCCCCTAGGTTCTTCAGAACCATTTTTTTTTTTTTTTTTAGATTCCATATATATATGCGTTAGCATATGGTATTTGTTTTTCTCTTTCTGGCTTACTTCACTCTGTATGACAGACTCTAGGTCCATCTACCTCACTACAAATAACTCAATTTCGTTTCTTTTTATGGCTGAGTAATATTCCATTGTATATATGTGCCACATCTTCTTTATCCATTCATCTGTTGATGGACACTTAGGTTGCTTCCATGTCCTGGCTATTGTAAATAGTGCTGCAATGAACATTGGGGTGCATGTGTCTTTTTGAATTATGGTTTTCTCTGGGTATATGCCCAGTAGTGGGATTGCTGGATCATATGGTAGTTCTATTTTTAGTTTTTTAAGGAACCTCCATACTGTTCTCCATAGTGGTTGTATCAATTTACACTCCCACCAACAGTGCAAGAGGGTTCCCTTTTTGTCTTGAAACGGTTATGATCAATTAAAGAATCTGAAGCAACTATCACACCCTTCTCAAAATAATTTCTCCTAAATAGTGCATGGGGCAGATATTTCTGCCAAGATATGGCCTTTTGGCTGGGTAGCTACCACTTACCAGTCTCAAACCAAGCAGCCCACAACCTTCTCTTGCAAAGCCTGAGAAGAGAACCTTGGCCTAGAGCTCTGGTTCCTATACCCCCGTATCCCCCCAAAAATCACAATGGCTCCCACGAAAAAAGTTTGAGACCCATGACGTGAATCATACCTGTCTGGAAGGTATTCTTTGGCTTCTTCCACAGTGCTTGGTCCAATTAACTGTTTCCAGTGTCCTAAACCATTTTCTCTTACTAAAACAAGGGCTAGAGATGGACCGCTGTTAGAAAAGAAAAAACAAAGTTAATGAAAGGATGGCTTGTAGCTAATTATAGGTAGATAATACAAGTGTGTTTGTTAGACGAAAAAAGTAAAATAACCCTTTTTATCAAGAGTACGAAATTAATTTCTGTTGGTGTACTCTCAACAGCATATTCATAAAAGAATGGAAGCAGAGAAAGGAAGGGAAGAGAAAGGGCTTGGTTCTGAGAGAGTGGTCCCTATATTGTCCCCATGCTCCTGCTGATTTGTATACCCTTGCTGGCTTTCTGCCCCAGCTACTGTTTCATTTACTCTTCTAGAAACCTGACAGATTTCTAGCATCCCATTCGTCTCCTAGGACTAGTGATCTTTAGGATTACCAAAGTCCTTGAGAGTCAGTCACAGCTCTCTTACTTGGACTTCATGAGGCTGCACACTCTGGCTTCTGGCATTCAACTCAACTGGACTCCAGGGGCTTCACCCAGAGCCTTGCATTGCTCTAATAACATTCCAGGAGGACCAGAGAAGACACACAGTTGAGCAGGGAATCAAAATGGGAGGGAGATTGGCAAAGAAGTAGACTCAGCACGTCTTCACAGAATTGAGAGATTTGGCAACTTGTACAGAAAGCAGGGTTAAGAGGTTTAAATGATTCAAACATAAATCAGACTGTGCTTTCTCAACCTGCAATCTGTTTTACCTGGTCATATTTTCTATAAGATTTCCAAAATAATCTTTATTTTCATATTCCATGCACAGTGTTTTTGCTTCTTCTTCTGATAACACTATTTGTCTCTGCATCAATATTTTAAAGCCTTCATCTTGAATAATATTCAAAACATCCTCTAAATAAAAAGTCATATAATAAGTTTTAAAGTGCTAGATTATTGGTTATACACACAATACAGACTGTATTATCATGAGGACATAGAATGCATTTCATTCTCATATATGAAATTTAAGTTTATAAAAATAGCTTATTAGATTTTAATTTAAGGTGAATAATATTCTTAACATATCAAATTTATGATGCCATTTCCAATTTTTCAGTGGACCAAAATCTATAGGTTTGGGGATGGGGGATTTATTTTTTTAAAAAATTGTATAGTCAGATAAGTTTTATTTCACACATAAAGTTAATATAATGACATTCTCAGATGTGCTAGGGCTCAGAAAACAAAATAACTAAGTACATATCTTTTTTTAATGTGCTTAAATATAAGCTCTAGATAACTGAGAGATGAAATATAATTAAGTGATTAAAAAGTGTGAAATTAATGGACCTAAGGACTGTGGGAAGCATGAAAACTGGTTTATATAAGAAAAACTCTATATACATCTGCTGTATACCTACCTGATTATAAACAAAATATAAATTGCAAAATACCATCAAAAGACATGTCATGTAAAAATAACTTAACCACCATCTGCGTACTAAAACTTCAAAGAACATTAACAAAAGCTAAGATAATAGAAGAAATTGGAAGTGGGGTGGGGCTGAGAATGGGGAGAGGAATAAAACTCTGCTAAACTTGAAACAAATATTTACTCTTGATTTTGCAAAATAATAAAATATGAGTTTAAACATACTTCAAACGTGTAAAAACAACATAAGTATAACTGATTAAAAAGATAGTCATCTCCCAAAATCCTGGAAAAAGTAATTGCAAGAGGTGCTTAGTCCTTATAGCAAAATACCTAAACCAAAGATTACAGCAAGGAAGCATAGAAAACAGAAATAAACACAGTTGTAATTATAAAATTGTATGAATTAAGGTCCTCTACTGATAGAAAGAGTCTCAAATTAAGGCCAACCCATTTCCAAATTCAGAACACTGAATACTAAAAATTATGAGTCCAAGCTAAAAGCAGGAAATTCTTAATTACTGAGCAATAAGGAATTATAATAAATGGAGGAAAATTCAAATCCAGAAGTTAAGAAGGGAACAAGAATAGACACCCAAGGCATCAGAATGAATGCAAATGAATTATTATAGATAAAAACAAAAGTTAAGAAATTATGAAAGAAATCCTATTGCATTGTTTTTTGAAAAAAATTGTAATGCTTTTTTTTTTTTAAGAAAGTGAGCTTCTAATAAATCTAATCCAGCAAAAACTAAGAACAGACAAAGCACATTATGAATGAGAAATAGGTGCAATTACCCACCATGATATTAAAACAGTTTTTGGTGGGTGTCCTAGGCTAGTACATTTGAAGGTAAAGAAATGAATTTCAAAGGAAGTATAAATTGCCATTCAATGATCCAAGAAGTTTTAAAAACTGGAAGATAGGTAACTGGAAGAAATTTTAAAACTTGTCTAAAAGCCTACTTGTCCTCCCAAATGAGGGATCAGCTTAGGTCGCTTAATTAATAAATTTTAAGTTATGTACAGTTCATCTGACACTTAAAACTCCCCCAGTGTGCTTAACATAAAGAAAAGTTAGAATAATCCTGACACAATACCTGGGAAAGATTAAAGAACAATATTTTAACGAAAATAAATATTATCAAACCAACTCCAATAGCATGGTATACACATGAGCTATGAAAGTTTATTCACAGAACCCAGGGGAGGATGAACATTTGAAAATCTGTTATAATTGTATCAATAGGTCAGCAGGTCAAAGGAGAAAAAATATTTCATGTTCATCTCAGTAAATAATGAAAAAGCATTGGATTACATTCAAAATCGTTTTGTATCATGTGGCAGATAGAAAGATTTTGGAATATAGAGATTTTTGCCTAAACTCTAAAGCCAACATCATAATTGAAAACACTGGAGGCATTAATATCAGTCAGGGGTAAAACAAAAGCAAGATGTTATCCTAATGGCCTTTAATTATTTAATATTTTTCTGGAAGTACTAAGCAATCCATAAAGATAACAAATTTTTTTTTTCTTTTTTATCAATATTTTTTATTGAAGTATAGTTGATTTAAACTGTTGTGTTAATTTATGCTATACAGCAAAGTGATTCAGTTATACATATATACATTCATTTTTTAATATTGTTTTCTATTATGGATTATAATGGGATAATGAATATAGTTCTCTGTGCTATACAGTAGGACCTTGTTGTTTATCCATTCTATATATAATAGTTTGCATCTACTAATCCCAAACTCCCAATCCTTTCCTCCCCCTTGGCAACCACCAGTCTGTTCTCAGTGTCCGTGATTCTGTTTCTGTTTCATAGATAGGTTCATTTGTGTCATATTTTAGATTCCACATATAAGTGATATCATATGCTATTTGTCTTTCTCTTTCTGACTTACTTAGTATGAGAATCTCTAGTTGCATCCATGTTGCTTGCAAATGGCATTCTTTCGTTCTTTTTATGGCTGAGTAGTATCCCATTTTATATATGTACCACATCTTCTTTATCCATTCATCTGTCGATGGACATTTAGGTTGTTTTCATGTTTTGGCTATTGTGAATAGTGCTGCTATGAACATAGGGGTGCATGTATCTTTTTGAATTAGAGTTATGTCCGGATATATGCCCAGGAATGGGATTGCTGGATCATATGGTAATTCTATTTTTAGTTTTCTGAGGAACCTCCTTACTGTTTTCCACAGTGGCTCCACCAACTTATATTCCCACCAACAATGTAGAAGGGTTCCCTTTTCTCCACACCCTCCCCAGCATTTGTTATTTGTAGACTTTTTTTTTAATGCTGTAATATGCTACTTTATTCAAAGTATCATATGGTCATTGTCCTACACAATAATTAATTGATAGATAATTATCCAAGTATTCAAATACATTGATATTTTATCATAAAATAATTATTTTGGTAGACTCTACTACATTTTTAAAAATGATTTTACATATTAGTCAACTTGATTTTTATAATAATCCTACAAGCAGATAAAGTAGAAGGATAACAAAATTGAACAAAATGGGTAACATTACGTTTGCATGTAAGCTGTTTGGAAAATTCAAGAGTCTATTTTTAAAAGGTAAATAGTATTAAAAAACATAATTCAGTAAGTAAAAATATACAGAAGCCACTGTATTTCTTATACAGAAAATAAATTTAGGGGGAAAAAGATGTCATTCACTATGGGGAAAAAAACTAGGAATAATCCTGAAAAGAAATAGCTAGCACTAAAACAGCAACAACAACTATGAACAGCTGACCTTTTATTGAGTGAATACTTCAGAGCAAAGAACATTACATATATTACCATATTTAACTGAAAAATAAGATAACAAGGGCTATAATAAAGAAAACTTATATTTGAATAAAAGATGTAATAGAGGAATAGAGGTACACTATATTTCTTGAAAATAAATGAGAATATGGTAAAGATGTCAATTTTCTTCAAGTTAAATAATCCACACAGACTTTGTTTTAGAATTTCTTGAAGTGACCCAGAATAATTAAATGTCAGTAATCGTCAACATTTACTGAAAAAGAAGAGTGATGAGTTACCACGTAACTACCAAATGGCAAACATAGTAACCTGAAATGATCAGAAACTGAGGTTAAAGTCAAGCAGTGGGCCAGTGGGAGAGTGATATAGAATAACCAACTTCAAATTTTGTTTTCCCCCTTTTTAAATAACACCTTTATGCCATCCTCAAGTATCAGTACGGTTTGCACATCACAGTAGTAATATGTTATTATACTAACAGCTACCACCAAAATTCTTCATAGGAGAAAATTGTATTTGCTTGGGAAAAATTATTTCAACAAATTATTAAGAGTAGAAGGTGAGATCTTTGCAACTTGGTTGAAGGTGGATTTGCTTTGCTTAGAAAAATTGAAAAAATTATATTTGCTTCCCAGGAACAGGAGTCAGGGTTTCGGTGGCAATCCAAATCAATATGAAAGGTACCAATATGGAAGCAGAAAAGTGCTAGATACTACCAAGAACTGTTGAACAGAGGACAGGCCATTTGAAAGTTTGGCAATTTGGAAGTCGTTGGTGAACTTGACTAGTATAGTTCTGGCCAGAAGCTCAATTGGAGGGGGTTCAGGAGTGGGTGAGGGTCAAGAAGACGATTCGCTGAGCCAGACAACTCCCTGAGAAGTTGCCCATTGCCGAGGAGCAGAGAAACGGGGTATCAGCTGAGGGGGTGTGGGATCCAATGAAGTTTTTCTGGTTTTGTTTTTATTTCACTGTTATGTTTATTATTATGTTGGAGCATGTTTCTGTGCTAATAGGGAAAGCTCAGTAGCAAGGGAGGAAGTGATGTTGCAAGAAAAGAAGGGGCATTTGCAGATGTGAATTCCTTGAGAAAATGGGTAGAAATGGCATACATGGACCAAGAAAAGGGCTGGCCATTTTTTTTTTTTTTTTTTTTTTTTTGGGCCACGCTGCACGGCTTGCGGGATCTTAGTTCCCTGACCAGGGATCAAACCCCAGCCGCCTGCAGTGGAAGCGCAGAGTCCTAACCACTGGACCGCCAGGGAAGTCCCAAGGGCTGGCCTTTGATGGATCATGTACACAACAGGGTTGCCTCCCCTCCTCCCAGCCAGCAACACTGCTTCTTATTTACAGAGGAACCAGGTAGCAGAAGACACACCCGTCAACTTCCTGCCACCAGCGCATCAACTGGATCTGTGTCTATCCAGCCCTCTTTCCCTCTTGCTATATAGAAGAGAAATCTCTTCTAAGCCCAGTCCTATGCATCTGCTACAGAAATTATTTCCTTCCAACTCTCAGTGACCTTGGCCTGTCCTAATCTTCTCTCTCTTTCTTGTATCTTCAGCTGTTCCTTCTCTACTGGTTGGTTCCTTCCCGTGAGCCTTTATCTACAATCAGAGTTTTCCAACCTCAAAATAAAATAACAGTTAAAAATCTGTCAAATATTACTTCTTTAACTCTGGCTTGTTCTGGTTTCATTGTGTATAATCTCCCACCCCAATTTTGAGACTAACTTTTGCTGCAGGCACTCCCCTGAAACTACTCAAGATTCCCCTTTTCCTGGCTAATTCAAACTTGACTTGTTTAGTCTCTGCGTAAACAATGCTTCCTCCAAGAAGCTTCATGTAACCGTCCCTGCTTGGCTAAGCCATACTTATCCTTCCACTCAAATATGGGCTGTGTGTCCCACCTATTTGATACCCAGTGAGGCATCTCTTATCTTAGCACTTTCCATACTCAGCTGTTATTACCAATTACTTAGATGTATTTTGCAGCAGATCGTTGTACTAGTCGGGATAAAGATTATGCTGTGTAGAAAATTAAACCTAAAACCCTAGTGGCTCAACACATCAGAGATATACTTATCACCAATGTTACATGTTTATAATAAAGATGCCTATAGCAGCTTTATTTATAATAGCCAAAAACTGGAAGCAACTAAGATGTCCTCTAATAGGTAACTAGACAAACTTTGGTATATTCATACAATGTAATGTTATTCAGCTATAAAAAGAAATGAGCCACAAAAAAGAAACAAAGGAACCTTAAGTGTATATTGTTAAGTAAAAGAAATTCATCGCTGTATGATTCCAAGTGTGTGACATTCTGGAACTTGCAAAATTATAGAGACAGAAGAAAGATCAGAGATTGCTGGGGGTTGGGAGGGAGGAATGGAAGGATGAATAGGAGAAGCACGAGGGATTTTTAGGCAGTGATTCTACCATGTATGATACTGTAAAAGGGATACATGACATTATGATTTTGTCAAAACCCATAGAATGTACAAAACAAAGAGCAAACCTTAATGTCAACTATGAACTTTAGTTAATAACAATGTATTGTTATTGGTTCATTAGTTGTAAAAATGTATCATAAGATACTAATAGAAGAAACTGTTGCAGGGGCAGGCATATGGGAACACTGTACTATCTTTCTTAATTTTTCTGTAAATCAACAGCTATTCTAAAATATAAAGTCTCTTCATTCAAAAAAATATGTACATATTGTTCAAGGTTTAAAAGGCAAACAGAAATTTCCAAAGAAGAGAACTCTAGGCCCAGATAGCTTCACTGGTAAATTCCAGTAAATATTTAAGAAAGATGTAATATCAATTCTACACCATCTCTTCTAGAAAACAGGAGTGACTGCTTTTCATCTCATTTGATGAGGGAGGCCTGCATTACCCATTACCCTAACACCAAAACCAGATAAAGACATTACAAGAAAAGTCCTCAACAAAATATTGAAAATTCAAACCCCGCAGTATGTAAAAAAGGACAATATACAACCACCAAGTGTGATTTATCTGGAGAATGCAAGGCTGGTTCAATATTCCAAAATCAAAGTAATTGCCATATTATTAAACTCAAGAAAAAATTTTGAGAAAATACAACATCCATTCATGATATTAAAAAAAAAAAACCAACACGCTCCCAAAACTAGGGATAGGTAGGAATTTCCTTAATTTAATAAAGGGCATATACAGCTAACATTGTACTTAATGGTAAAAGACTGAACGCTTTTACTGTAAGATCAGGAGCAAGGTAACTTGTATACTCTCATCTCTCTTATTCAACATCATACAGGAAGTTCCAGCCAGTCCAATGAGGCAAACAAAAGAAATAAAAGGTGTCCATATTAGAAAGGAAGAGGTAAAACTGTCTCAATTTGTAGATGATATTATTGTCTACATCGATGGTTCTCAATCCTTCAAGGGTGCATTTAACAACATCTGGAGATATTGTTTGGTTTTCACAACTAGGAGGTGAGGAGATGCTACTGACATGTAGTGAGTAGAGGCCAGGGATGTTGCTGAACATCTTCCAATGCACATGACACAGCCCCTCAACAAAGCATTTCCTAGCCCAAAGTGTAAGTAGGTCTGAGGTTCAGAAACCGTGGTCTACATAGAAATTCCCAAGGAAACTATGTCAAAGCTCCTAGAACTAAGTAGTTTAGCGAGTCAGAGAATACAAGGTCAACATACAAATATCAATTGTATTTCCATACACTAGATATATAAAAGAATTAATAGTGTGAATTTATGGTTTTTGTTCTTGCTCTGCCAATATTCACTCTACTCTGTGAATATGGGATGAAGTTAAAAATAACTAGCACTTTTTAAGTGCCAGGCACTTTATTTATGTTTTCTCACTTTAATCTTCTGAATTTAAGCATGAAGAAATAGACTTGGTAAAGTATCCTTTTTCAAATCACACTATTAATGAGGGTTTTACCCAAGCTTTGAACTAAGGCATTTCAGACACGAATGCTTCTAATCTTTATTATGTAATAATTCTTGCCCTGTTAAAATCTACCCTGACAAATTCCTAGGTTAGAAAACACTTTCTGAATATTGTAATTACAAAAATGTTTTATTCTTTTTATTGAGAAATTAGTAAATTAGTGTTAACTAAATTTCTTACTTCAAGTGCTTTTTCTTAAATGTTAAATTTCAAACTAGTATCTTTTAATATAATTATACTAGAGCTTATTCAAATCCCATGTACAAAGTAGTTAAACAATTTATACTTTATTCCTTACCTTTCCTTTCATTAAAGAGGGCTGGTCGAAGTAATGCCAGTATCTTTTCTAATTTTATGCCTTTAATTTTTTTAAAATGAGGGATGAAGACATCAATAAACTTAGTATTACTTATATTCTCTTCAACATCACAAAACTGAGATATTTGTTGTCTTTCCAGGTATTCTTGGAAACTGTTGAAATCCAAAATATAATTATAAAGTGAAGTTTAATAATCATGCCAGAAAATTAAAATTGATAATATGTTCACAAGTAAATTAGAGTTTAGTAAAACAAATAAAAATTGAATTTCACATAAAGGTAAGATATCTCTCTATCACATCAAAGAATATGTATTTAGTTCCACCTTTATTGAACCAATCTAAAAATCAATTACATGAAATCATGTATGTTTGATTTCATGAGAGGATTTTACGGAGACCAAAATAAAATATGTTTAAAAATTTTTTTCTTTCCTCTATGTAAAGCTTTCCAGATAGTTTCTATTTTTCCTTTTAATTTTGTCTGTGAATCAAGGCTTATGTAGGAATGCATTTCATGTTTTCAAATAGATAAGACATTTGGATCATTTTATTATTTCCAACTTTATTGGATTATAATCAGCAAATGCATGTGGTGAGATCTCAATTTTTAAAAATTTGTTAAGGTTTTCTTTGTAAACAAAGCAAATTTATTTGTGGGATTTGAGGTTATATATTCATATTTCATATATCATAGATCATTTATTATACACAATTATGGAATATGTATTTGCCATCCCTATATATCCTTGCTTTTTTGTCTGGTGTGTATTGAGATCTCTGACCATAAAGTTATTTTTATCCAGTTCTCCTTGTTTTTCTGGTACTTGTATCTTTATATATGTTATCTATGTTGTTTGGGGCATACATTTTTTGACTATCTTCTTCATAAATGTTTTCTTATACATCATGTCCTTCTTTATCAAGTTTAACACTTTTAATGTTCAATTCTAATACTTTATTTTTCCTGGCTAATTTTTTTACCATTCCTTTATTTTTAAAATTTTTCTTTGTCTCTTCTAAGTAGAATATAGATGAGTACAGTTTTTAAAACTTTTTATTTTGAAAAAATATAAATTGGCAGAAAAATTGCAAGATCAGGATAATGAACTTTAGATTCAACAACTGTCAGCATTTTGTCACATTTGTTCTTTCTCTTTCTCTCTCATCCCCCAATGAGAGTGTGTGTGTCTATGGGTGTGTGTGTCTGTGTGTGTATTTTGGCTTAACCATTTAAGAATAGACTGCAGATATTTTCACCATTCACCCTCCTAAATACCTCAGGAAAGTTTACACTGATATAAGACTATTATCTCATGAACAGTCCATATTCAAATTTCAGCAGTTTTATAATACTCTCCTATCGACAGTAATTTTTCCTAATCCTGGATCATACGTTGCATGCAGTTGCCCGAAATGCCTAGTCTTCTTCAACCTCTAACAATGACTCAGCTTTTCTTGTTTTTTCTTTTTAATTTCTTTTTTTTTTTTTAACATCTTTATTGGAGTATAATTGCTTTACAATGGTGTGTTAGTTTCTGCTGTATAACAAAGTGAGTCAGCTATACATATACATGTATCCCCACATCTCCTCCCTCTTGCGTCTTGTCTTTTATGATACTGATATTTTGAAGACTCCAGGCCAGTTGCTTTGTACAGTAGACTCCTCATTTTGGATGGTTTCAAACTATGGAATGGCCCCATAGTTTCCTATTACATTCTGGGTATGATACTTTGGGAATACCACACCAGCATACATCACAATAGGAGGTACACAACGTCAGTTTTTCCCATTATTGGTGATATTAACATGGTCAGAGTGGTATCCCCCAGTTTTCTCCACTGAAAAGCTACAATTTCCACTTTGTAAATAATAAGAAATCTGAAAGGACACTATTTGAAAATGCATATATTATTCATACAATGGATTTAGCACCCACGGATGATTTTTGTCTGCATCAATTATTATTATATGGTTTTTAATTTAGTTTGTTTTTGATCTTAATCTGGTAATCTCTATATTTGACAGGATAGTTAACCTTCTCGTATTTAGTATAACAGCCATATACCTGACTATATTCCTTCCATCTTACTTTATATCTACTCTTTATTCTGCATGAGAGTTTATGTCCTTGATCCTTTAGGTCTGGATCTACTTTAAAAAATGGCAGGTGGAAGTTTCCAGCACCTGTTAGGCCATGTCTGCAGAAAAAGAGCTGTGAAAATGATTCCCAGGAAAACATGCTCCCCACCACTTGGTGCTGCCTGCTTGGGCCGATGATCGGGATAAACACAGGCCAGAGGAAAAGAGGATGTCTATTAAAAGGAAAATACTGCAGACTTTGCAAAATAACATCAACACATCTCATTCCACCCCAATCCCGCCAAGTGCTTAAATTGTTCATCTTATTATGTGCATATTGAACAACTGGAGACAACTGCTTCTAAAAGCTGGATGCAGTAGACACCTAGCTGAATAACAGCACCAATGGAACACTGACTCCTCTTATGCCAGCTGTGTTAATAGTGTTTCACAGAACACTTTTTTTAAAACATGGCTCAAAAATTCTGGTATGAAATCTGGTATCTTTTTGAGCCCAACACTTCCCACCCAAACCTGCTCTCTAACCACTAAGTATCATTTTCCCTTAAAACTCACAGAGTAACTACTACTGTTTACAAAGCGCTTTGTCAGCAGTTGATTTACCCTATGAGTTCTTCTATCCCACTTAATAAAACTGGGAATTAATGATATTAGGGTCTCCCTGCTACCTAAAAATTATGACATCGCTAGGGACCAGCAGATGGACCTACTCAAGAAAAGCCACTATAACTTATTAATAAGACAGCAAGGAAAGTTCCAGAGATGCTCAGCCCAAACATGCAATGGAGATGGGCTACCCAGAAGGGGGAGACACACATCGCGAAGCCTCAGGACTCAGCTACTCTGAACCTGGTCCTGCTTACCCACCTTTCTTTCAGACATGGCTCTGTTAATTCATGGGGTGAGCACTGGAGTTTCTGCATCTTCAGAGGAATAAAAGGCACAAATGGCAAGTGCATAAAACCAACAGTCTGTAAATGACTTATGTTCACTTTTGTATATTTACAAACCGTTAACAAAAATATACAACTGTTTAGTTGTTAGCAATTTCTCACCACTCACTCACTGCCTTGAGTAAAAGGGCAGAGTACTTTGCTGTCTCTATAGGACATGGAGAGGTAGAACTGGCATGTGGAGACAGGAGAGGAGGCTGGTTTGGGAGGGACTAGGCCTGTTCCCGTTCTGCCCCATGAGGCCAGACTGGTGTGCCCAGCATTAGAGAGACAAATGGGAAATTCTTCCCTTTCTAATCCTCTTGACATAAACTTTGAGGGCAACTCCAGCTTTGCTGAATATATAAAATTTTAGACTGGAAGGAATAGTTGTGGCTTCGACATAAAGATGTTTGTCCTTTTTTTTTTCTTTTTGGCCATGCGGTACAGCATGTGGGGATCCTAGTTCCCTGACCAGGGATCAAACCCGTGACCCCTGCAGTGGAAGCACGGAATCTTAACCAGATGGACCACCAAGGAAGTCCCTAAAGATGTTTGTCTTTAGATTTGTGATATTTGGACATTACACTCCATTACCTACTAACACATTGTAAGCAATTCGTTTCCTGGTCTGGAGCTACCTTTCCCTCTTCTGCTTCATCCCCAAGGACTTGGCTGTCTCCTGGTGGTCATCCCATGGTTCTTTAGATTCCGTCTCAGAATTAGATTCACTTTCATCCCAGGAAGGCTGTTTTTCCTTTCCTTGCGATACAACTAGAATATAGCTTAGGCCACTTGTCATAAAAGAAACAAAATCTTCAAAGTCAGGCTACAAAATAAAATAAAAATAATATTATTAGGCTCCCAAAATGGATAGAGTACAATGGTGGCCCCTACCCAAGTCAAGGACATCTTCCCCTTCATGATCACTGGGCAAGAGAAAGTTACACACAATCCTCCTGTTAACAAACACATCTGTGAAGGACAGAGTTCACAGCTGGCAGGGACTGATCTTAAAGATAGTCTCATAACTACTCTCAAACTGCAGGATGCTTCCAAATCATCTGGAGGGCTTGCTAAAACACAGATTTCCGGTGTGCAGTCCCAGACTCTATGATTCAGTAGGTTTAGGGTGCCCAGGAATTGGATTTTCTCAGAAGTTCCCAGGTGATGCTTATGTAGCTGGTCCAACCCTTTCCCGGGGCCAAGAGAGATTGTCTGAGTGGTGCGGCTAGATTATAAAGTGCTGTTCAGTAGAACTTTCTGTGACGACCAACATGTTCTGTGCTCTCCAGCACATGTAACCACAGGCAGCTGCTGAGCGCTGAAATGTGGCTACTGCCACTGAGACTCCGAACTTTTAACTTTATTTTAATGAATTTAAGTTCAAATGGCCACATGTATCTAATGGCTACCATGTTGAACAGCGCATTTCTAGAAGCTACGGCTCCTGACGCCCCCAAGCCATTGCATTTTCTAACACAAAGCACTGCCCCCAGGCAAAAGGGAATCTAAAAAATAGCTTGACGGAAAGGATTTACCTTTAGGTAAAGGAAGGATTAAAGCTTTCCTGTGAAGTTTACCACAGGCAGCCTTCAACCTGGGATAAGAATCTACAGGAAAGGCCTGGATATTCACTTCCTGAGGGCTGATGCAGGGAGTCTTAGAGGACATACCATAAGGAGATCTTCGCTCCAACAAAACACAATCAGAGCATCCACTTTTGCCTGGCTGCCTTTATTTCTACTGGAGATTTCTCCATAGTCCGCATCTTTGGATTAACCAGGGTATGGACACCAACAGGGACACCTAGAGCTTACTTGGTTGGTCAGACTCATTCGTTTTTCTATAATGAGGATCTTAAACTTATAGGAATCCACTGTATTTGACAACACAATGGCTTTTTTAACTTTCTTACCTGGTCTGCTCTTCGGCTATAGAAGTACCTAACTTGTTCTTCAGTGAGCAGTTTCTTATCTTCTGCTTCTATGACAAATTCTGCATCGATAATCTTCAATTAGAGAGCATGGTCAGGTCCACATGTGTCGTGGGACCACACAGGTAAAACAAGTCAAGGACATTTGTTTCCTAGGCTTAATGAACCCCCCAGATTTGAATGCACTTCATGGTTGTGCCTCAGCACAATCCATCGGGCACGAGGTTGGAAGAGGCCCCAAAATATGTAAACAAAGAAGGTCCTTTTCATGCCCCCTAGTATTTAAGTTTTCACGGCTTGAACCAGAGACTCCACAATATTTCTATGATTTAAGTGAATTGTCTAAAGCTGAAAAAAGAAAAAAAAATCTAACTGAATTCCAAGAAAGATATCATAGTTTTCTGAATCATTCAAAAAGACATACATTTACAGGCACTTCTTAACCATCTATTTTCAAAATTGTTTTCAGTTTCTTCTTTTAAGGCTTTCCTTTGTTAAGTCTGTAACTCGTAATCTAGTATATCTTATTCTGATGGCAACAAAAATATCCAAATTACAGGGAAGGATAGAATTTAAGATGCAGCCATGCTTTGTCTTAAAATTTTTAAATTTAATGACAAATTCAGTGTGATGACAAATTCAGTGTGTGTGTCACTTAAGTATAACAATGTATAAAATGGACCGTCTGCTTTATAGTAGTTCAATTGTTGCTGCTTTGGCTGAAGAAAGAATGCATGATGGGAAGTTCATCAAGAGATACCCAGCCCATCCTGACATGGTTCCCCATGTGACCTCCTCTGTACCACATGCAACATTCTTACAAATTTCAATACAATTTTGTTGTTTCAACACAACATCTTTGCTCAGGGGTCAGCAAACCACAGCCCACAGTCAAAACCTGGCCCGCCACCTGTTTTTGGAAACAAAGTTGACTGGAACACAGCCATGCCCATTTGTTTATCTACTGTCTAACGCTGCTCTCTCAATATGATGGCAGAGTTAAACTGCTGTGACAGAGATCACATGCCCCACAAACCTGAAAATAGTTACTGTCTGGCTCTTTATAGGGAAAGTCTGCTGACCTTTGGGTTAGAACGCAATTTTGCTCTAAATATTTTTTATTTGGGCTCTAAAAGCAAAACCTTAAATGCTTCCTTATGTTATCATGTATCTAAAAAGGACCATACGTTTGTGACAACACACAGGGAATAAAGCAAGCTGATGTGAGCTTAAACAAGTCTGCACTGCTAAAAACTAAACACAAAGAAATCTGTTACAATCCAATGCAAGAACTGTAATTTTTATCATTTATATTGGATGCTGGTAGAGCAGAGTTATTTAAATAAGGATGTTGAGTAGGTCTAGCCTTTGTAAGACAAAACATTCAAAGAAGACAAAACATTCATTCAAATGAACCAGAAGTTCATTATATTCTGTGTTACTCTAAATGATAAGCTTGTCTCCAAATTGAAAATTAAGGTATTGTTTTTTTGCAATTAATTTAAAAATTAATTTTACAATTAATTTAAACTATTTTTGGGAAATATCACTTACTTTTTCTTTAATTTCTTGAACTTTTCTAGCAGTCACAGCATTGGGTTTGATAATGGCAATGCTGTATAGTTGGTCTAGGAAAAAAAATAGAAGAATTTCATTTTCTTGGCACAAACTAGAGAATGAAGGATTTGGCAATTAGAAATGTAAACTACTAATGTCCAGTGAATTTTTGTCCATCAACAGCTTTGTTATTATGGCATTGCAACTACCAAAGAGTTTCTACTTAGAATCAAAGTACAGTTCCTATATTTGCATGCAGGAGAAACATTCACAAGAGTTTGTAGTCATAGGCCAAAAAAGAAAGAGTAGGTGGGCACTATTTTATTTTATTTTATTCTATTCTATTCTATTCTGTTCTGTTCTGTTCTATTCTATTCTATTCTATTCTATTCTATTCTATTCTACTCTACTTTTTCTCTTCTATTGCCGCATCACACAGCTTGTGGAATCTTAGTTCCCCAACCAGGGATTGAACCCGGGCCCTCAGCAGTGAGAGCACAGAGTCCTACTAACCACTGGACCGCCAGGGAATTCCCAGCACTAGTTATTTTAATACAATTCACGTGCATTAGAATCGCACCCATGATCCATCCAGCTCAATATCACTAGTGACTACAGTTTCAGTGCAAGCAAACATTACAAACCGATGGCTTTACCATCTATGAATTTATCCACATTTATCTACACATTCTGTTGATGAGCTTTTAGTGCAGAATAGCTCACTGAGCAAGCTGTTTGCCTCTGTTCCCTCCAGGGTATGAACACACACTAACACGCCCACTCCGACAATCCAATGAAGGCAGGAAATTGTTCATCTTAAAGTAAACCAGGAGTGTGGGCCATCAAGGAAGAAATTATTTTTACAGGTTTTTGGAAGATGATGAAGGATGAAATAAGAGGAAACTGCTGTCCAGATTACTCACAGGGCACAGGAGCCCCTGATCGAGGGTAACCTCTGAAAGGCCCCAGGCACAGAGACCAAAGGCAAGGCAAGGGGAGCAGAAGAGATTGCTTTTTAAGCTGAATCCAGTATCGCACAAATCATCATTGATCCTACCATTCCCTTATCAATTAACACTGGTGTCATTACCAGCTTTTTGCTGCAAGTGATGCTGTAATGAGCATCCAAGTACACAATTTCCCTCGCTATTACTTTAAAGTAAATTTATTTACCAACACTTTCATAGCTTGCTTCCCCTGCATCTTCTGAATCTGAGTCTGCAAACACAATTTCATGATACTATGGAAAAGGAATGCAAATAAAACAGTTATATTTTAATACGATAGTGAAAGAGTTTTTAGAAATTTTGTTTTTAATCAATATTTATAATCCAAGGGATAGAAAGTAAAGTGGAAATGTGCCTGCATTTATCTAACACTACTTTTCCCGAACCTTCCCACTAAAATAAAATTAGGAATGAACAGAGTGGGGAGACAATGAGAAAGAACACATATATGCTATATGGAAAATGCTTAAAAACAAAATGTTTAAAACTTAAGAGCACAAGGAATAAAATGAGAAAGAAGCAGAGATGAACAAGTAAGAAAGCAATAAACACATCATTATTATGTTAAAGATTGAAAGGGCATTTGTAAGCTTCAAGATCCATTCCTGACCATTGCTCTTAGTAAATTAGGAACAGAAAGATACTGCCTTAACTTATGGGGAAAAAAAAGCCTTTCTCAAAACAATAGCCAATTTCCTACTATAGAGTAAAACACTAGGAAGGATGGGGGATTCTTAATTTCTGGAGAAGTCCTGAAAGTGCTTCTGCGATTCTGTAAACAACCTGAAAGGTTTATATATTTACATATATACATTTCAGGGGCAAGAGATTTGCAGAATTTCAGATTCTCAATGGAATATAGACCCAAAAATGTTTGGAAATAACTACACTGAAAGCATTCACTCCTATTATAGTCAGGAATAAGATAATTATGCCAGCTATAACTTCAAAGTGACCTGCCTTGTATTTGTTGGACCTGCCCTGACAAACAGGGCAGCCACTAACCACATAATGCTATATTTGAGCACCTGAAATGAGGTTAGTCCAAATTAAGATGTGCCATAAATGAAAAATACACAGCACATTCCAAAGATTTAGTTTGAAAAAAAAAATCTGGAATACCTTAGTTTTTACATTGAGTACATATTTTTTTAAACATTTTATTGACATATAGTTGATATACAATGTTGTGTTTAATTTATGCTGTACATCAAAGTGACTCAGTTATACATATATATAACATTATTTTTTCATATTCTTTTCCATTATGGTTTATCATAGGATACTGAGTATAGATCTCTGTGCTATTCAGTGGGACCTTGTTGTGTGTCCATTCTATATATAATACTTTGCATCTGCTAGTCCCAAACTCCCAATCCTTCCCTCCCCCATCCCCCGCCTTGGCAACCACAAGTCTGTTCTCTATGTCTGTGAGTCTGTTTTTGTTTCATAGATATGTTCATTTGTGTCATATTTTAGGTTATACATATAAGTGATACGATATGCTATTTGTCTTTCTCTTTCTGACTTATTTCACTTAGTATGAAAATCTCTAGTTGCATCCATGTTGCTGCAAATGGCATTAATTCATTCTTTTTAATGGCTGAGTAGTATTCCATTGTATATATGTACCACATCTTCTTTATTCATTCATCTGTCAATGGACATTTAGGTTGTTTCCATGTCTTGGCTATTGTAAATAGTGCTGCAGTGAACATAGGGGTGGTGCATGTATCTTTGTGAATTATAGTTGTGTCTGGGTATATGCCCAGGAGTGGGATTGCTGGATCATATGGTAGCTCTTTTTAAGGAACGTCCATACTGTTTTCCCCAGTGGCTGCACCAATTTACATTCCCACCAACAGTGTAGGAGGGTTCCCTTTTCTCCACACCCTCTCCAGCATTTATTGTTTGTAGATTTTTTTAATGATCACCATTCTGACCAGTGTGAGGTGGTATCTTATTGTAGTTTTGATTTGCATTTCTCTAGTAATCTAAAAGATGAGCATCTTTTCATGTGCCTGTTAGCCCTCTATATGTCTTATTTGGAGAAATGTCTATTCAGGTCTTCTGCCCATTTTTCGACTGGGTTGTTTGTTTTTTTGTTATTAAACTGTAGGAGCTGTTTGTATATTTTGGAAATTAAGCCCTTGCTGGTCACATCATTTGCAAGTATTTTCTCCCAGTCCATAGGTTGTCTTTTCGTTTTGTTTATGGTTTCCTTTGCCGTGCAAAAGCTTAGAAGTTATATTGAGTACATCTTTAAATGGCCATCTTTTTAATATACTGGATGTAAGAAAAGATGTTTTAAAAATTAATTCCACCCGTTTCTTTTTTATTGTTTTTAATTGACTAGTAGAATATTATAAATTATGTATGTGGCTCACATCGTGCCTTGTATTTTATTACTATTACTGCACTAGACAAGGCAATTGATAAGAAAACTAAATAATAGAAGTGTCCACAAAATGGAGTAATATAAAATAAACATAAGATATTAATAAATTTCTTACATACCCATTATTATTCATTAAAACAGGATGTCATTCTGCAAGAACAATGAGAATAACAACAATAAAGCCACAGTACAGAGCACACACAGAGAAAGCTGGGTACAGTATAGCAATTAGAAGAATGTGTTTAAAAGTCGTTCTGCCTGACTTCAAATTCTGCTTTTACCTCCTACTAGTTGCCTGTTTCTAAGGAAAGGACATAATGTTTTTAAGCCTGTCTTATCGTTCATAAATACTTCATAAGCTTTCTCCAGGTTCATATTCGAGATGACAACATAGGAGGCTCCTGAACTCACTTCTTCCCTCAGACATACCAAACCTACAGCTACTTGTGGAACAGTTCCCTCTGAACGAAATCCAGAAAATAACTGAGTGACTCCTACGCATCAGACAAATGAGAAAAGAACACATACCGAATCAGGTAGGAGAGGCTGAGTCACAATCTTGCCATAAACTCCATCCCCGGCACAGCAACATACAATTGGGAGGGAACTCACAACTCCCAGCATCTCCCTGAGGACTGAAGGGCTTGAACCCAACATCTAGTGACCCCAGTTTTAAGACTTCCAACTGAGAGATGGGGCCCCCCAAATGCCTGGCTGTAAAAGCCCTGGGGCTTGCATCCAGACTATAGTAAACTGAGCTCCTAACAGGCTTGGCTTGTGCTGGACTCCCTGTGGCTGTCCCCCCAGGGCTCAATGCAGGGGACTATTTGGAAATCTGATAAGCTATAGCCTGAGGATCAGGCTTCTAATTTAACACAGGTCTAGGGGCTCACAGCAGTCCTTTCCAGAGACCAGGGAAGCCAGCAGGAGCCATCTTCATGCTCTCCCTCTGCCCCGCTCCAGGTCACTAGTGTCTTTGTGAAGATAGCCTGTGTGCACATCTGGTACCCTGGCTTTTGTGGCTGTTACTCCAAGGACACAGCACTTGATAGTCCGGCTCTGGCAGCCAGCAGGGCTGGTGTCCCTGGATTCAGTAGAACCAGCAGTGGATAAACCACCCAGACAGAAAATCAGTAAGGAAACATTGGACATGTTAGACTAGATGGATTAAACAGATATATCCCGAACATTCTATCCAAAAGCAGCAGAATACACATTCTTCTCAAGCACACATGGAACGTTCTCCAGGACAGATCATATGTTAGGCCACAAAACATTTAAGTAGATTGAAATCATATCAAGCATCTTTTCTAACCACAAGGGTCTGAAACTAGAAATCAATTAAAAGAAGACAACTGGAAAATTCACAAATACGCGGAGATTAAATAACATGCTACTGAGCAACCAATGGGTCAAATTAGAAATCAAAAGAGCCAAAAAAAGAAATCTAGAGATGAATGAAAATGGAATTACAGCATACCTAAACTTATGGGATGTAACAAAAGTGTTCTAAGAGTGAAGTTCATAGCCTATATTAAGAAAAGAGAAGGATCTCAAATAAACAACCTAACTTTACACTTTAAGACACTAGCAAAAACAAACAAAAAATGAAGCAAAAGTCAGCAGATGAAGGAAATAAAGGTCAGAGCAGAAATAAATAAAATAGAGACTAAAAAGACAATAGAAAAAAAAAATAATGAAACTAAGAGCTGGTTTTTGAAAAAATAAAACAGACCTTTAGCTAGACTGTGAGAGAAAAAAAAGAGAGAGAGAAGACTCAAATAAATAAAATTGGAAATGAAAGAGGAGACATTATAACTGATACCACAGAAACACAAAAGATCTTAAGAGACTATTATGACCAGCTATGAAATCACTCTCTCAAAAAGTTATCTGCCCTCCCATGTTCATTGCACCACTATTTACAGTAGCCAAGATATGGAAACAATCTAAGTGTCCATTCATGGATGAATGGATAAATATATGATATATATATATACTTGATGAAATACTATTGAAAATACTATTCATCCATAAAAAAGGAGGAAATCTTGCCATTTGTGGCAACGTGGATGGAGCTTGAGGGCATTAATGTTACGTGAAATAAGTCAGAGAAAGATAAATACTGTATAATCTCTCTTATATGTGGAATCTGGAAAAAATGAACTCATAGGCACAGAGAACAGAATGGTAGTTGCCAGAGATGGAGGGTGGTGAGTAGGGGAATTGGGTGAAGGAGGTCAAAAGGTACAACTTCCAGGTAAAAGATAAATAAGTTCTGGGGGTGTAATATACAGCATGGTGACTATAGGTAATAACATGTATATTTTGGAAGTTGCTAAAAGAGTAGATCTTAAAATTTATCATGAAAAAATTTTTCAGAAAGAAGTTAACTATGTGACATGAAATGTTAACTAAGTGTAGTAATCATTTCCCAGTATACACATATATCAAATCATTATGTTGTATACCTTAAACTAATAAAATGTTAGTTGTCAATGATATCAATAAAAGTGGGATGTAAAAGATTAAATGAGGATATCTTTCTGAAAATCTTAGCAAACAGTAAGTCCACAATAATTCCTAGTTACTATAATTTTCAAAAAGAAGTAGGGGGAGTGGGAAGAGGGAGGGAGGAAGGGAGACAGAGAGAAAGGAAGGGCGAAGATTCCCTGAAAAACAAGAAAACCTGAAAATGTAAAGAAAAATGTCCTTGGGTGAGAAAAATCACTATTGTAAATGTAAATTCCCCATATTTGTCATTTGTCAGTTTTCCATCAAAATGTTCATTTTTTTTCCTTAATGCTTTTAAAGTACTTTGTACACACTATGGATATTAGCACGTTGATACACAGCGCAAGCTTTTCTCCAAGTTTGCTGCTTTCCTTTTACATTTTATTCAAACTTTTAAATAATCAAATCTATCAATTTTTTCTTTTTTGATATCTCTGCTTTATACTATACTTACGAGGCCTTTCTCAACCTATGACAAGATAAATGTTTTCCAATATTTTCTTCTAATACTTTTATGCTTTGTTTCAACATTCAGCTCTTTAATTCGTCTGAAATTTGTTTATGTATATGAGGAAATAATACAGATTTCTTGTACAAATAGTTAACCCAATATTACTAAGTTTGTTTTGTGAGTTTTTTATCCTTTCCTGATTTAAACTGACGCTTTTTTATAGTAAATACTTAATACAAGCTTGAGCCTATACCTTCTCTTTATTTCTATTTTTCAGTATTTCTCAGCTAGTCTCTAATTTTTTTTTTCTTGTTTTTGTTGTTTGTTGTTTTGTGTGCATGTGTGTGTGTTTAAATAACACCAATCACTCCTATTTATCTCCCTATATTTCTGATCACTTTCCTATATGGCTTACTTTCTTATGCTATTATGTTCATATCTCTACATGCTTTATGGTTCCTTTCTTAATTTTAAAATATTTTATTATTAGGTAATACATTTCACACACATAGGATCTTATTCTAAGCATCCTATTAAAGTATAATACTCTATTTTTCATTTGTCGGTCTATCTTGGCCCTCTTTCCATATCAATAAACAGAGCTAGAAGATACTAAATAATATTCCACTGTATGAATTTGTATAATTTATGACATAAATTACAGACATTTATGTCATCTGTTCATTGTTGCTAGGCATTTAGGTTGATTCCAAATTTTTAATAACATAGACAACACTGAAATAAACAGCATTTTCTATATTTGTTTCATTATCTTCTTAAGGAAAATTATTGGAGTGTAATTGCTCGGTCAAAGGATACATGTGTTTTTTAAGGCCTTTGATTCATATTGCCAAAATACTTCCCAAAAAAGGTTGCACCATTTAGACACCTAGATGGCTATAAAACTAGGGAAAATGCTTTAGGAAAACAACAAAAAAAAGACGTAATGCATCTTTTTTTAAAACTAATTTTTAAAAATAAAATTATCAGTAATCCAAAGTATTACCTGAGGGCGAACCATTTCACCTGCTGCAATTTTCCTCTCCTCATGGATCAAGGTAATAATTTTTTGACTCACAAGTGGTGCATTTGCACCCTTGATTTTTGCAACAATTTTGCCATTCTATAAGGGGAAACAAAAGCAGGAAGGAAACTCATTTTCAGGATAGGTCAAGAATTAACACTTCAACTGGACTAAGTCACCCCACCCTGACCCACCAATCCCTTTTTAGCTACTCTAATTAGTCATTTTAAAATAAGTATTAGTGATATAAAAGTATGTCCATTTGGTAAATCCAGCTCTTTGAGTTCTACCTCTAATTTATCTGTCCTCCTACAACCAAAGACAGGCCATCGCGGCATTAAATTTTAATGGTTCTGTACAGGCCTCCCAACACTACTCCCCCTAATTATTTTTGATACTATTTCCCTTTGTCTGTCTTTCAACACATATTTACTAAACACCAGTTTACTAGCATTGTATCAGGCATGATGGTATGGAATAATAGTCCTGGTACCTAATGTAATTAAATTACCAAAAAAAAAAAACCACCCCACAAACACATTTGAGATAACAGCCATGAGAGGTACCACCAAGAGAGGTACAGAGAGCTGGGAGCATCTATAAGAATTTGTTCTGATCAAGAACATTAGCAAAGGTACTTTGTCAATATCAGGAATTTAAAATGTGAAGGATAGGTTGAGAAATAAAAAGGAGAAGAAAGGGCATTCTAGGCAAAAGGAATAGAGCCACAAGCGTCCTACGGCTAGAAGGGAATATGGCAAACAAGAAGGCCAGTGGAGAAGGTGAGGGGATACCTGGTATGAGACGAAGCCCAACGCTAGGGGGAGCCAGACCGTGCAGAGCCTCATGGGTCATGGGAGGATGCTGCCTTTATCCTAAGTGCAGTGGGAAGCCTTTGGAATGTTTAAACACAGGCAGGGATCACAATTAGAACTGCTAAAGGTCTGTGTAAAGATCATCTTACCTATCATATGGAGAAAGGCTTAGAGGTGGAGCGGGAGAAGCTGTTTGTATACAAATCAGAAGCTATTCTAGAGGTAAAGATGAGAGAGCTGGTTGCTCAGTCTACGGCAGTGCCGTTGGAGATGGAAAGAATGGAAAGAAGCAGACGAGTGTGAGAAAGACTTGGGTAGTGAAATTAACAGGACCAAGGTCTGGTGTGGATGAGGTGTGATGTGGATGGTGTGGATGGGGTGTGACGTAAGGAGAAGTCACTATGATGACTTTTCTGTTTCTGACTTGAGAAACTGAGTAAGTTGAGATGTTGTTCACCAAATGAGGCCACACTAGAAAATAACGTTTCCAGTGGGGGTGGGGAGGGCGAGGAGTCCGCTGTTGGACCAGTTCATTGTGAGATGCCCTTGAGACACCAGAGGAGAGATCAAGGGCCCAGTTGGATACACAGGTCTGGTGCTCAAAGTATAGGATTCAGCTGAAGACATGAACTTGAGTTATTGATCTATGAGGTGATGATTGAAACTGTGTGTCGAAGAAGTTTTCTAAGGAGAGTATATAGCATGATAAAGTCGATATGTAATGGCTGCATGAAGAAAGGTGAACCTGCAAAGGAGAAAGGGGGAGGGGGAGTAGCATCTAGGAAGCAAAAGGAAAACCAAGTCACAAAAGCCAAAAGAAGAAAATGTTCCGAAAAGGAGGGCATGGTCACCACATTTACTACATTTGAGAGGTACAAAACGATGAGGACCTAAAAGCATTCACTATATTTAGCAACAGGCTGGTCACTGGATACATTAGCAACAGCCAATTTGGTGGAATAATCAGAAAGAAGTTAGATTGAATGGGTTGAAGAATTAATGGGATGAGAAGAACTGGAGTGAAAATAAATATAGAAACTCTTCTGAGCGGTTTAGCTGTGAGGTAAAGCATAGAGGTGAGTGGTAGCTGGAGAGGGACATGGTATCGAAAAGAGGTATTATTTCTTTTCATTGGAAAGATTTAATCATATTCAAAGGCCAATAAGAAGGCTCCAGTTGAGAAAGGTTTGAATGAAACCTGACACTCTGTTTACCATTTCCCACTAAAAGGAACCTCCAAGAGCTTTCTAATATCCATTGAAAAAGCCCTTCCTGCTGAGATGCTGGAATGAATTTGCTGTCAGCTAAGAATGCTGCCCACTGCAGAGGTGGTTTTGTGGTCACAGATTGAGATTCTTTTTTTTTTTTTAATTTTTAATTTTTATACAATGTTTCAAGGTTACTCTCCATTTGCAGTTATTATAAAATATTGACTAAATTCCCCATGGAGATTCTTAAATTAGAACATTGAACATGGAGCAACGGGTGATAACAAAGTCTGAGGCGTGACTGGAGGAGGTGCGTTGGAAATTTCATTGACAGTTAGGAGGTGAAGAATCAAGAGGCCAGGATGTTGAAGTCCCAGAGTGATGGCAGCACGTGGGGTTGAAAGGAGGATTTTGGGCCACATGCCAAAGTCTTCAGGGTGGGCATGGGTCTACTGCTCAGACCTGACTCACTCAGCAGGTGATGGCCGCCCCAGAGCTGCAGACTCTACATGGTGGCCACCTGCCCAGCCTCTCCTCCTCAGTGCCAGGCTCCCAACTGCTGCTGCTACTAAAGCCTCCTCATTGTCCCATTAGCCCCCCAAGCCCATTTCTGCCTCGTGCAGTTACCTAAACTCCATCTAGGCCAGGGGTCAGCAAACTGTGACCCAATACAGAGATAGTATTTCTGCAAAGCTGAAATACTTACTATCTGGCCCGTTACAAATAAGCTGGCTGACCCCTCACGTAAATCATCAAATCCTTCCTAGCCAATTCCTAGCCAACTGACAGCAAGACCTACAGTGTAATTTTTTAAATTCAATTAACACAGTCATTCACCTTCCAGAAGTAGCTGTAAGATTATTGTTTAACAAAAGCAAAACTTATATCTGAGAAGTGTTTTTTTAATAATTATTTATAATATCAAAAAAATGCCTTTTCAACAGCAAGAGAACAGTCCAAACCCTCTCTGGGAGGTGTTTCCTTACTATCCCAATTCTTTAGCTGTGTAGCAGCTATGCTCTGTATCACACAAGTTAGCACTTACCCAGATATTCTTCTTTTAGAAAACAGCACTTATAAGGTTTTTCTGATTATTAACGTTGTGTTTATCTTGGAATATTTGGAAAATATTGAAAAGTATAAGAAGAAAATTTAAATTACGCATCCTTTCCCCATACATAGAAAACTACTATTAACATTTTGGTGAATACACTGCCTCCCTTCTTTCTATGCATTTGTAAATACAGAGATAAAAGCAATATACTTTACAAGATAGTGATCATACAAATATTTCCTCGTATTGGTATACATGAATATTTATAACCAATTCTCTTCCACTGGGTACCCAAGACATTTCCAATTTTTCACTCCTGTAAGTAATAATTCATCATACAAGTCTCTGATATTTCCCTAGGAAAGGTAAATACCATTTTATTTTTCTTTTCCCTGATCAACTAAATGGTAGTCTAATCTTCGCAATCCGTTATGAGCTCCTACAGGTCAAGTTATAAATATTTTAATTGACAAGCATATTTAAGGCAAAAAAAAGTCTACAGTTACTATCATCAGAAAACAGTTCCAGTAATTGTACAATGTTACTTGCTCTTTAGCTGTAAATTGGAATCTGATAATAAACTTGAGATGATAAATATACTTACAACACAAAAGAGAAAAACAGGTTCACATTTATCTCTAAATGGCTGCAAAGTCACAACGCTGTCAGCTTCCGCCTGAAAAAGATTATTTCATATAATAATAAAGGACACTACACTCAAGTCATTTTATGTACTGTATTCAAAAAATGCAGAGATCCTTTTTTTTATGTTTACTACAACATTTTCTGAGTATGTTATAGCTGTTTTTAGAATCAAATTACACATTCTGGCAGTTCAGACCCTGCATCATTTGGCTTCAACCTTACTTCTCACTGTTCATCTTTACCCAACCTGCAGCTAAACTCATCTCCTGTGGTCTGCGTTACACCACCTGCACTTTCCCCCTTGTTACCTGCTCCTGCCCTTCCTTTTCCAACCCAGCTTGAGTGTTCCTCCAAGAACTCTGCCTTGACCCTCCTGCTGCAAATCATCTCCCCTCCACATAGCACTTCGCTACCCTTCTCTCCGGGCACCTATAGTTCCTTTCTGTATTGTACTACCGTTTTATGGACCTAGCTCATCTCTGTTTGGAGAGCTGCATGCACAGAGATACGATATTTTATACTCACCCTCACATGTCTTCCCCCCCCACCTTATCAGGCAGAGGGCCATGCATGAAAAGGAGCTTCCTAAATGTTTCTTGAATAAACTGGTTGTCAGATTTCAAAGTCTTTGATTTTAAAGTTTTCTCACAAATTTCAAGTTGTCCTAAATTGATTACCAACAACTGTATATTAAATAATAGTATGTTCCTGCATATTAACATAACATCCCTTGGGCCAGCTGTCAGGATACGTTGTGTTGTAGGGTCTTCTACATAAGAGTTGTTTTTTGGAACCTAAGGCGATTGTTTTCAAACAGGGATTTCTAGAGGTTCCTCAACCATGGCCAAGGATGGTGAGGGCGGAGCCGAGCCAAGGTCCCTCAGCCCTGTGTCAGCCAGCCAGAGGGGCTGTGTTGTAATCTTTTTTTGGCATATTGAATTCTACATCATTCTCTTTCTTTCTTTTCTTTCTCTCTCTCTCTTTCTTTTTAAAAAAGTAGGCTCTATTGTTGAAAGGAACGAATCTATAATATTAAAAGACAGTAGCCAAGATTACATTTAAAAGTAGTCTAGCCATCATCATTGCAATTTTTATATTATAATAAAGTATTAACAATTAAAGCATTTGGTAATAATATTCCTTAAAAACTATAATATAAAACATTTACTGAATTTTTATATGTATAGGCACAATGTTAGGACAAGTCTTCAAGTCTTTTAAAGGGGCGCATAATAGAAAAAATTTTGTACTGACCATTCAGCTTAGGGTGATTTCAATAGGTAATGAACCTCATAGGTTTCAATTTTGGACTTAAGTTTACAAGTTCAGAAAGGATCCCTTTCCCTGATAAACTGCAGGAAAAAAAAGTATCCAGCAGAGGGCGCCCCTCCATTGCGCCCAACAGAGGTTTGGCGACTTTAAAAAATTTTTTTCACTGTGGATGAGCTGGTCATAGCAGAAAAATAGTATCGATCTATGTGAATGTACTACAGTTGGATGTGCTCAAACAGAAGAGGAACAAAATTTTTTGTTGTTAATTTCAACAGATGGTAGCATTATGAATAGGACATATTTTGGAAAGATTTTCCTAGCGCTTCCCAGTGGTATAGACATAGTGACGAAATGAACTGGTCTGGACATGTTGCTGTCCAATAGAACTAGAATGTGAGTCACATATATACTTTTAAATTCTCTAGTAGCCACATTTAAGAACTAAAAAAAAAAAAAAGGTGAAAATAATCTAATAATATACTTTACTTCATCCAATATATCCCAAAATGATCATTTTAACATGTAATCGATGTAAAAAATTACTGAGATATTTCACATTCTTTTTCCATATGAAGGCCTCAAAATCTAGTGTGTATTTTACACTTAGAGTACATCTCAATTTGTGGGCCAAATTTTAATCATAAATAATTGGTCTCTAATTAGAGTTCATAAAGTTTACAGTAAAAGAGGTAGATTCACATATCCAAGTTGTCCCAAATAATTTTAAAAGTTTTACAATAACCGAATGGAGTATCTGTTTTTTTATATAAATTTAAATTAATTAAAATTAAAAATTCAGTTCATCAGTTACACTAGCCACAGTTCGAGTGCTCAAAAGCCATTTATGCCTAATGGTTATCATATTAGACAACAAAGCTCTAAGCAGTTGATAATCTGACATGGATAAATTGAATAATCAATACATTGGGGTCTAATGAGTTTGGCTGTAATATTTTAATCCGTTGTCACATTTGGGAGGCAAATAAGGGAGGGTAAAATTGCTACCATTTTACAATTAACTGGGTAAATGACCAGAGTCCTACCCAATGCTTTCCAGTAAAAGGCATTTACAGCCCTTATTCTGAACACACACCACATGGTCAAGTGAAAAGAAGTATGGCAATAGACAGATAACCATTTTTATGTTTTTCTAACGTTCACAACCATGGTAAATAACCGTAGGATTATAGGAATGGGCTAAAAATTACATTCGTTCTCAGATCCAGTAGAACTAAATATAGAGTAAAACTGCTAACTAAACACTGTCCATTTTGAAGAGTTGACAGATTGTTTGAATTCAGACAATCCTTAAAGAGACTATAAAGTAACAAGAAAATAATAGTTTAATGGAAATGAAAGCCTTACTACAGCAAAATGCAGAATTTCATCTTCGTTCAGCTCATTTTTCAATTTTCTGAATAAGGTTTGCATTGCTTTGCAAGGTCCACACCAGGCTTGGTAAACATCGATCACTAGAAGATGATAAGATTCGTGAAAGAACAGAGTCAAAGAGTCTAGAGTAGCAGCTTATCCCACTCTCTGGGGCAGGGGCAGGGTAAAAACAGAGCAGCTTTTTATTCTGGGAAGCGGGGAGTAGCGCTCCATGTTGGGGTGCCTGGAGGTGCCCTGGATCCAACTCCGGATGGCGAACACCTGCGGAGCCCCAGTACCTGTTAGGCCTTTGTTCTGCAGCATCTCCTCCCACAGGCTTTGATTATTGATGGCCGCCTGCAAAAAGGAAGGCGCTGTCAAAAGGTCTTCAAGGGCCGATGCACCAAGTAAAGACCTGTTGGTGTGTCATGCCCACCTGTAACTGGATTTCTCGCTTTTTGCTTGCCATGTATCCACTATCACATGAAAGAGGAAAGAAAAATAGAAAACATGTAAAAGGAAATTTAAATAATGTTCTTTATTTCTTTATTCATTCAAGCCGCATCTTACGCAGTGCAGAAGTTTGCCTTCAGCAATATTGGATTATGCACTTTCCCTCTTCTGGAGAGAGAGAAGCCAGGGTCTCTGAAGAACTCTTCAGGCTGGGCACTGTGCCAAATGCTTGCAGCAGCCGTAGTATCTTTCTCTCCCAGTAATTGTGAAGCAAAATAAGACACAAAAGAAGCAGACTCACAAATATCGAGAACAAACTAGTGGTTACCAGAATAGGAGGTACAAACTACTGGGAGTATGACAGGCTCCAGGATGTATTGTATAATACGGGGAATATAGCCAATATTTTTTAATAACTGTAAATAGAAAGTAACCTTTAAAAATTGTATAAAAAACGAACATTTTTTTAAAAATTTATTTATTTTATTATTATCATTATTTTTAAGCTGGTGTTTTTTTGTTTTTTTAAAAATTTATTTATTTATTTATTTTTGGCTGTGCTGGTGGGTCTTCGTTTCTGTGCGAGGGCTTTCTCTAGTTGCGGCAAGTGGGGGCCACTCTTCATCGCGGTGCACAGGCCCCTCACTGTCACGGCCTCTCTTGTTGCGGAGCACAAGCTCCAGACGCGCAGGCTCAGTAGTTGTGGCTCACGGGCCTAGTTGCTCCGCGGCATGTGGGATCTTCCCAGACCAGGGCTCGAACCCGTGTCCCCTGCATTGGCAGGCAGATTCTCAACCACTGCGCCACCAGGGAAGCCCAAAAATGAACATTTTTTAAAAAAGGTGTTTGTAAGATGAGCAACCAGTTGCGTGTTTTGCGAAACTATGGCCAGCTCAGTAATGCACCCACTGTCCTTCACTCTAGATTTCCTGGGACTGAACCGGCAATAAAGCATTAGCTTCTAAAAAAAAAAGAACCGTTAGGAGTCACAGTTTCTTAGAGTTTTGTTTGTTTGCCTGCAGTATACTGGAGTGTTCTCTCTGTGTGCACACATGTTAATTGTCTATGAACGCGCTCACGGATCTTTCTTGGGTCCACGCCAAGGAGATCTAATTTTTAGAACAAGGCCACTAGTGTGCTCTGGGCCAAGACGTAAACTTTCCGCAGTTGTTAAATCAGTGAGGCCCAAACGCCCTATTCACGGGGGTCAGGGTCATTTAGCTGCGGGTCTGACTGCGTGTGTGACAGCGGACACTAGTGTGAAACAAAGGAGTGACCACAAACAAGACTACATCCAGCAACGGGTGTGGGTTCCTCCTCTAGTTGCTAGATGGGGGTGTTTCAAGAACACGAACTAAAGGGGGATGTAAATCACCTCCCTTACCGAGGCCTGAGTCTCAGCGGGGTGAGTTCAGCCAAGTCCAAGTCCCTGGGGCGCCCCGCAGGACCAGGGCTGGGGGAGGGGGGGAGAGGAGAGGGGGCGCCGGGCTCCCAGGCCGCCTCTGCCCCGGCTGCTCTCGCTGAAGGACCAGGCAGAGAGGATGGATACCAGGATGGGCCGGGAAGCGGAGGGCGCCAACGTTTCCTTCCACCCATCCGGCTGCCCGCGAGCCCTGTCCCCCGACCCGAGGACCGCGACTCCAGCGCGCAGACCTGGGCAGCGGTTACAGAGCAGTTGCCCCCGAAGTTCGTCCCCTTCCTGCTGCCTCCTCGCGTCTGGGCGCCCCCAGCCTCTCCCCTCCGCCTCCAGCGTGCGCTCGCTCTCGCAGAATCCGTCGTGTCTCTGCCACGGCCGCTCACCACGTACAAGATGAAACCTGCGTGCCTCGGATTGGAGCGGAGGGCTCGCCAAGGTCCAGCCCAGCCGGTCTCTCCAAATTCTCCTGCGCCTACCTCTGCTCTTCTTTTTAAAAAAATCATTTAGAAATCAAGTTAGACTTACAAGAAAATTGCAAAAGTAGTACTCCGAGCTACCATATCCTCTCCCCTTAGCTTGGCATCTTTCATAATTATGGTATAATTATTGAAACCAGGAAACTAACGTTGATAAAGTGTTAACTGCACTATAGACCTCGTACAAATCTTTTCCGTTTTCCTAAGAATGAACTTTTCTTGGTCCGGGATTCCATCCTGAGTCCCACATTACATTTAGTTGTCCTCTCCTTGCACTTCTCCAACCTGGGACAGTTCTTCTGGACCATCTTTCTTTGTCTTGTAAAACCTTGGTGTGTGTGCGCGTCTGTGTGTGTTTTACTTCATTATGTCATTTGCAGAATTTATATCAGGAAATTTCAAAAGTAACTTTAAAAAAACATACTCTCCTTTTCATGCCGTGTAAATTCTATCATTTACACTTACCTTAACATTTTTCAGCTTACTTTGTTTTCTCTTATTCTTAGGATACAAGTCTACCCAATGCACTGGGTCAGCTGACTGTTCTTCATGGTGATTTTTTTTTTTTTTTTTTTTTGGTGTTTGTGACTTTTCCTGTGAGTTAATTTTTAGCAAGGATTGCTTTTTTAAAAATTTTATTCAAGTATAGTTGATTTACAATGTTTTGTTAATTTCTGCTGTATAGCAAAGTGATTCAGTTATCATATATATATGTATTCTTTTTCATATTCTTTTCTGTTTTTAAATTTATTTTATTTATTTATTTTTGGCTGTATTGGGTCTTTTCTGCTCCGCGTGGGCTTTCTCTAGTGGCGAGCGGGGGCTACTCTTCATTGCGGTGCGCAGGCTTCTCATTGCAGTGGCTTCTCTTGTTGCAGAGCACGGGCTCTAGGGTGCGGGCTTCAGTAGTTGCAGCACGCGGGCTCAGTAGTTGTGGCTCGCGGGCTCTAGAGCTCAGGCTCAGTAGTCGTGGTGCACGGGCTTAGTTGCTCCGCGGCATGTGGGATCTTCCCGGACCAGGGCTCGAACCCATGTCCCCTGCATCGGCAGGCAGATTCTTAACCATTGCGCCACCAGAGAAGTCTTTCATATTCTTTTCCATTATGGTTTATCACAGGATATTGAATATAGTTCCCTGAGCTATACAGCAGGACCTTGTTGTTTATCCAGTCTATATATAACAGTTTGCATCCAGCAGAGATTGCTTTTAGTATGAGCCCCTGTGACAGGACTGCGGAAGCATAGCTACACAATGATGTCCCATGTGCCTTTGCCTGGCCCATCAGTATTTAGACCACCAGACGATATGTATGTTAATTTCTCAGCTTAGATTTCCTATTTCCCTTAGCAGAAAATCCAAATCCATATCTATGACTAGCACAATTCTGGGACTTGAATTTCTCATCAGTGACTTTTTATCCACATAGAATTCCTATGGATGACAAGCACGTCACTCCTGCCACTAAACCAGTTGGAGGGCAAATGTTTATAGTTCCATTTCAGAAATGGGACAGCCCGTCTTTATTTCCAGCAGTATACAAGTAGTTGCAGCTAACTGTGAATTATGGACTCTCAACCCCGTAGTATGTGGACCTACAGGGAAGTAGATATCAGAATCCCAGCCACATCTGTTAAGGCTTGTTTTCCATTCTAATACTCCAATGAAATCTTTCTGCTCCAGTCAGCTCACCCCTATGACTTCAGTTTCCTCTTTTGCTTCTCTGTCCTAGGTCTTTCTTTCCCTTCGTTTTCAGCTAAATTAAAAGTTGTTGAAATTTAAAAATTGAGTTATTTTATTCAGTATTTTATTTAGACCTAAACTGGGCATCTTTCTGCGCCAGCTCAGTCAACCATGTTGACTGGATATTAACCTGCTGATTTTTCGTCACAGCCTCCCCTGTGATTATTGCCTTCCCTATAACTTTATGATTCTTAAAAATCATAGTTCGATTTTTTGCTTAAAAAATCAAACTTTCCTCAAGTTTTCTTTAATTTCCTGCAGCAGATAATTTTTAGAGATGGTGCTTCTGAGGCTTCCTTAGCTACTGCCTTTCCAGTGGTCTAACTTCCTTTCCCCATCGCCCCAGGATGAGTGTTTTCTCATCATCCCTTCTCAGAGGGTAATAGACAGGGTGAGTGGCTGACTTGGCCTGGGAATTACTTTGTACCCACTTTTATGGGGGTGAACTCACTAGTAATATCTATACTTGGAGTACAAGTTGTGTGTGTAGCTTCCAGTTTAATTCCCTGTTTTAAGCAAGTTTCACATGGGTCACTCTGTTCTTCTAAGGTGGCATCTTTCTCACGAACTTTTTATTTCTCTGATTTGCTGGAGAAAGACAAATACAACTCTGACTACCAACATTCCCTGCTCGTGTTTGTCCTGATCCTGAGCAGCCTGGGAACACATCTCCCACCATGCACTGCTCCATTCGCAGTTTGTTTTTTTTTAACATACATAACTATTTCTTGATTTTAGGCTAACAGTTAGTCACATAATTTCTGGAGCCCATTTCACAAGCTTTAGTTTTTTTTATCCCAGTTCTTCTCATACGTTCCCCCAGAAAGCCATCTGATTAACCTCTGGGGAACCAAAGTTTTCCTTTGGGCTCATGTTGGCAGCAACACAGGTGCCAGAACTTTCCTCTTTAGGAGCCTCTTCCTCTATGCCAACTATTGGGTTGAACCTAAGAGTAAATTTACTGACAACCTAACCCTGGTGAAATAGCAGTTATCAAAAATATATACCACTCCTTCTATAACACCAGAAGGTGAAGTGTAGAGACAATACGTACCCTTGATATATATCCTTGATCGTAAGGTCCTGTTCAGAAATCCTCTTGTAGGTAATTCTGCTCATCTACTTGGTCCATTATGGGAATAAGGATCCTGTCTACAAAGGTCAATTGCATCTCTTAATCCTATAGTTGCTTCCTGTACTCCAACCCATGTGCAGCACTTGGAAATTCTTTTTAATGAAATTTCTCGTATTAACCCAAAAAGATGTTATTGTGCAGCACCTACAGGAAGCGTTTAGTAGGTGCCACAACTGTTCATGCACCTGTTTCAAAGTCTTCACATAATGATTTTACTATTTAAGGAAAAACATCACTGCTACAAAAAGAAGCTTCAATCTATTCTCAAATGATCACAGACATTTACCAGTGTTCAAGACATGCAAGGCAATAGGTGAAATTGAGTTTTTAAACATCATTCCTACTAATTGCAAAAAGCTTGACTGTTGAGGCTTTGAAACATAAACTTGTTGAGCTTTTGATTTGGGTCTTCCTAGTATAGACTTCAAGGACAAGTGCACTCTGAAAATGTTATTTAAAAGAAAGTATATTTATATTTGATTATAGAAGAGTGTAAGTTAGAAATGCCAAAGACCCCCTGAGAGTGTTACTCCTGAAGGATCTAGTAGTAGTTTGTTTTGCTTCTTGTATGTATTTGACATTATCTTTCAAGTTACATTCAAAGTGCTCTTTCCTGCCCTCACCTGCCTTTTTTTTTGGTCCTCGTGCAGCACTATCTATAGTATTCAGTTTTTTTCTTGGGTCATAAGTTTATCAGCACCTTACTGTTTTACTTGTAGGTTCTCTGGATCTCTGAATATACATGAAAACCCAGAGGAGAGGAACTGGGTAGCTGAATTGCTGAATTATTTTCACTTTACTTTCTTCCTCTTGTGGTTCTCTCTGGCACCTGGCCTCATCACTTGCACATAAACACTCAAAACTTAGTTGGCAAATTAGTACATTTGGAAATAGCAGGTATTCTTGACACATTTATAAACTCCTTAGTGAGGGTACACAGATCTCCTATTTTTAAATGCAAGTGATCTGGTGCAGGTAATTAGACTATAAAGAAAATAAATAGTTTAGGGATTTGCTTTCAGTTCATTACTTGAGCTAGAGATAGAAACAAACTAGTCTATCTAGGAGAAATATATGCATATTTTTGTTAATTTTCCCTATCTCCTTTAGATAAAAAATTCCAGATTTTGATACCAATTTAAATGTCATCTGAATAATAATATTCTCTTTTCCCACTAAATACAAAATTAAGGCTCTGAGAATAATGAAGACACAAGACACAGAAAGAAATATCATTTAGTTTCTTCTCTGCTCTCAGTCTCTGGCACCGTGTCTTAGCATGCCAGAGGAAAGTTGATATGATAGAGGTCTGCATAGGATAATAGGGGAATTAGTTAATGAGAAGGTTCATAACTCAGTCTGGAAACAAGGAAGGGGCATCATGGGATCTGGTCCGTGAGCCTTTGCAAAAGACAAATAAAAATAATTAATTACTCCCTCTGCTCTCCAAAAAGGACTGGAGGCGAGAACAGAAGGTAAGGTAGCACTGAGCATGGACCATAGAGTGAGGCTGTTGGGATGAAGGGAGGACGAGGGAGGAAGGTGACTTCAAGGTGGAGAAAACAGGCTGTGCCGAGTCACAGAGATGAAAGAGTCGGACACAGAGAGAGAACTATGAATGTGATGCTCTGCCTGAAATTAAGGATCCACGTGGGGTCGTGATGAGCCTGGAAAGGGCAACTGTGACTGGAACACAGAAGGTCCCATAAGCAAGATAGTACATATGGGCTCCATGTGAAAACAATGTCAAGCTTCTCAAAGTTTAAAGTGGGAGGATTTACAATCCATGATTGACATAAAAAGTTTTCAATACTAGGAAAACCATGGTGACATCAGCCTGGCAGTTGAAGCAGATGTGGTTGGGGAGGTGGACCAGGAGGTAATAGACAGAGGACTGTTGGAGCAACCCAGGAGAGGAGGGCTAAAGACCTCAGTGAAGGCAGAGACCAGAAGTACAGTGTGAAAGAGACAGACTCGTGAAGTTACGAATGGGACTCAGGGATGCTTCGTAGGGAGCAGGTAGGAGAAATTATAGAAATCTCCTGAGTTTCAAGTTTGGGTGAGTGAATGAATGTGAATTCATGTGAATTCATTTCACATGAATGAGGGATGTGAAAGGAGGATCAGACCTGGAGGGAAAATCATGAGTTCAGCTTTTAGGATGGCGAGATGGAAAGAGAAGACTCATTACCTCTATTGACAGGTAAATCAGGAGCAGCATTGTGATCCACAGAATTGGTGAATCCCCAGGAAACAAGTAATCGGGCAAAAGCCCTTGTGCACAATAGCGTTAGGTTTGAATAATAGCACAATCAGAATTACCCTTGCTCTGTGTGGTCAGTAATTTGTGAATAAATAAAGCTTATTACATTAAGGCTTTTTCTAGCTAATTTGTGCTCCTCCCTCTGCCCAACACACACACACTTTTCTATGAAATCCCCATAAAACAATATTAGATATGGTAGTCTTTGTGACCTTAGGCAAGTTTCTTAACCTCTCTGTAGTCTTTACTGGAGCTAATAATAGAACCTATTTAATGACTGCTGTGTGGATTCAATGATTTACAAGATATAAAATGCTTAGAGCAGTCTCCAGCTTATGGTGAACATTCAGTAACTGTTATCTTTTGTCACGCAAAGATATAACTCTAAAATATTTTGATTAGCAAACCTGTGTGGAAGTCCAATCTACCTAAAACTTGCAAAAGTAGCTTTTCACAAAAATTCCTATCTCTGTTAAGAATTGAGTGGAGATGGTGGAGAAAGAATGCAGGGGAGATAGGGGGGGCATGGGCAAGGGAAAAGAATTACATGACTGAAATGTTTTCAGATGATCAATGCTGATATCCTTTTACACGGATGATTCAGTGATTGATCAATAAAAGAAAGAAACAAAATTTGATTACAGCATCTATATGTAGGTCATCTTAGCACCATGATATCATCTGAGACAAATTGCTCAGCCCACAGAATAAGAAAGAAGGTCATGCATAGCTATGGCATGTTGTCATATATTAAATTCCTGTGATTCTGGCCAAGATGGAATAATAGAGACCAGATTTAACATACTACCTGGAACAATAAAAAAAAACTGAAAAAATACATGTAACAATGGTTTTCAAGGCTTTGGATGGGCATCAGGTAAAGAAGGGCAGTGATCAGTGAGAGATGGGAAATAAAGGAGATGAACCCTATGACGGCTTCAGTTTACTGCCTTGTAAGTTTCTAGCTTGCCACATAGGGAGGGAGAACCCAGGTGGAACCAGGCAGAATTCCTGGGTTGAGGAGGCTGAGCTGAGAATCCAGGCAGCTAGAATTTTCAGAGCAGAGTAACAGAAAGGAGAGAGCAAAGCAGAGAGAGAACTCCAGGCATTTATATAACCATCCCTTCCTGAGTATTCAGCTGAGTACTGATCTGTCTAGGGAAGGAAGAATATAAGAGGATTAGTGGGAATTGTGCCCATTGCTCACATAGGGTTGGAAATAGTACATGTTCCCACCAGACAGATTGAAGAATTTAATAATTTATGAGACATTAGGTATAGTACTCAAGAAGATCTTGCCTGAATAGTGTGAAATAAATAGCCCTAGATGGAATACTGCTCTGGACCTGCCTGATAGATCTTAAAAACAACACCTTAAAGGATCAAACTGCAACCCAGAAGAAAGCTCAAGAATATTTATAAAAATACGGAAGTATCCAACATCCAACCAGGTAAAATTACAATGAATGCTAGTAGAGGGCAGGAAATAATGAAATTTACAGTGTACACAAATAAAATAAAGAGCAGAGAGAATCGACAAAACTGAAAGTTGATTCTTAGAAAAGATAACAAAAATTGACTTACCTTTAGCTAGGCTGACAAAGAAAATAAGAGAGAAAACACAAATACACAAAACCAGATATGAAAGTGGGGGAATTACTACCAAGCTTACAGAAATAAAAAAGGATTTTAACAGAATACTATGAACAGTTGTTCACTAATAAATTGGATAACTTAGATGAAATGTATAAATTCCCACCAACATACAAATTACATAAAATGATTCAAGATGAAAGGAACAATCTCAACAGATCTATAAGTAAAGAAATGAAATCAGTAATCAAAAACATTGCAAGAAAGAAGAATCCAGGATCAGATGACTTCAAAAGTGAATTCCAGCAAACATTTAGAGAAGACTTAATGCCAGTCCTTCTCAAACTCTTCCAGAAAATAGAAGAGGACTATTTCCAAACTCATTTTATGACGACAGAATTACCCTGAAACCAAAGCTCTAAGTGAGAAGATAATGGAGGAAAAGAACTGTCAACCTAGAATTCTATACCCAGCAAAAGTGTATTTGTAAAAAAAGATGAAATAACAACTAATAAGAAGATACCAATGTGTGTATTAGAACTCCCTTTCTGTGTTCCACAACCATCATTGTCATGCTAATTCTTTTCAATTTAAAAAAATTTTTTCATATAATTATGTTTGCTTTTACTGATCCTGATCTCCAGGTTCTTTACTATGTTTTAAACAGTTCAGTTCTCTTTTATGAGGTTTTTCAATACAACCTTCATTTCTGAAATTTTTCTGTTGCTTATTCCTTGAAATGTGCCAGCTTATATTTTATCATCTTTGTTTTTTTTTTTAAATCACATCTTACTGCCAAGTTTGATCTCTGCTTTTTGCTTCTGTTTTAGGAGCAATGACCTCATTAAGGAATATTTTTGAAAGCAGGGGTTTGTCAACATTTTTCTCCATGATTCTCTACCCTGCTGTCTGCCCAGAGAAGCTAACTTGTATGAACCACCTCAACAGTCTCCCTTGCCTTCTGGCTTCTGGTGAATTCAGCCAACAGAGAACATCCAAAACATTGGAGGGATGGAGAAGAATAAGATGGTGGTATTTATTCCACTGGTTTATTTTCTGCAGCTTTGCCTTGAGATGATTGATTTGTCAGCCTAAGGTCATAGCTTCTTTCAAAGCAGCTCACTCCATGTTACTCCTATTTCCAGCTTTTGGTCACCACTCTCCCTGTTTACCATTTTGGGCATAGGGATAGTGGCAGCACTATGGTTGCTAGCCCTGCAGTACCATTGTTTTTGGTTTCCCTGCATTGTATCCACTTCTTTATAACTAGTTCTCATCATTGAGTTATCCTTGAATTATCCTGATTTGTGTGGAGCATGATTTCCTCATGGGACCTTGACCGGATCAGCTCAGAGTAGTTGATCCAGCTGATAGCCCCTTTCTAAGACTGAAGCACTGAAGATTCTGGATTTAGTATTAGTAAAGTAGATAGAGAGTTTATCTTTGTTGTAGTTCCTTATAAATGGAGGACTTAATAGTAACTTTTTATGTACAGAGTTTTATTGAATATCTAATTGCAATCAAGTGGCAAAATAACTGGTTGAGAGGAAAAGAAAATTATCAGTGAATCAATTAATCAGAAGATCTATCCTTGATCTGGTTGATCTCTGAAATCTAGAGTACTCTCCATCTCAATAATTTTCACCCTGAAATATCAATGTTTATCATCATCCAGATTGAGAGACACTTGCACAAACCTCCATCTGACCAGACTTATGAGGTCACTGGTTTATTATCTGTTGTGTGAGCAGCTTCCACCCTAGGCAGAGGGCTCATGAACAGATGATTACTACTTGAGGACAGAATTCACAATTCCAGATTTCACAATATCCAGCCCCCAGTGTCTGATTCCACCCTTTTCTAGCTTCAAGAGTGGTTTGATTTGCAGGGTAGGATTAAATATATACAGTCAGATAAGACCCATTCCTTGCTCTCAAGTATCTCATGGTCTGAAGTGTGGGGAGTATAAGAGATGATTACATACAGACAAATAATTATAAGGCAGTTTGACAAGGGCAATAATAGATGGTCTGTACAAATACATTCGTCAGGTATCTGATAGTAATACCTGATATGTTGTTTTTCTGTATTATCTTGGTAGTTACATTTCGTTACATTTCATCAAGATACTTCACTAAACAAAGAGCAGTCTTATCCCTAAGAGAAAAACCTTTTGAGAGAGAATATTGTCATTGCTTGAATAGTCTTCAGGAAGAGTGGATTTCAGGTTATTTTCATCTTACATCCTTATCATTAAAAAAAATTTGTGCACATCCCCATAAAGTAATATTCATAGTTTATACCCATGCATTGCTGTAGTTCCTTTATGAATATCAGCACAACATACTATATTTTAATAGAAAATAAATAGAAATAAATTTCTTCTACTACTCTTTTTGCATTCCACTAAATTATTATTGTTCCCACTCCCACTGTGAAGACTACTGCTCAAAAGCAGATGCATTAAAAAAAAAAAAAAAAAGATTGTCGGGCTTCCCTGGTGGCGCAGTGGTTAAGAATCTGCCTGCTGATGCAGGGGACACGGGTTCGAGCCCTGGTCTGGGAAGATCCCACATGCCGCGGAGCAACTAAGCCCGTGTGCCACAACTGCTGAGCCTGCTCTCTAGAGCCCGTGAGCCACAACTACTGAGCCCGTGTTCCACAACTGCTGAAGCCCGCGCGCCTAGAGCCCATGCTCCACAATAAGAGAAGCCACCGCAATAAGAAGCCCGCACACCGCAATGAGAAGCCCGCGCACCGCAATGAAGAGTAGCCCCCGCTTGCCGCAACTAAAGAAAGCCTGTGCACAGCAACGAAGACCCAACGTAGCCAAAAAAGAAAAGAAAAAAAAAAAAGATTGTCCCCATATAACAGGTTTATGATGTTGACCTTACAGTATGGTGAACTTTAGATACAGCATCACTTCTCCCTGGTGCAGGGGGTACCATTTTTCCTCCTTTTCAAGTAATCTATTTGACTTTCTGCCTGATAGACCCAGTAGAAAATCATGTGGAAATGGAAACTCAAAAGCCAATTTTAAGATACATGTACATTTGTAATTATTGGTGGATTTTTTCAGTTTTCTCCAAAATCCAGAATGAGTTGGAAGAAGTGGTAAGTCCTCTTTATGGAGCATAATTATAAGCAAAGCAAAGCATAAGGGCATATCAATGTCTGTACTTGATAAGTAGAATCTGAGTTCTGAGTTGGTTGTCTTGGTTGTTTTAATGACTTTAACTGATACCAGTGTTGATTTTAATTTATAAAATTACTTGGTCATATAGGATGCCTTGAACCAGCTTAAGGACAGTCCCACAGTCTGAAAGGCATGGCTCTAATACAGTCTGCCATCACGCTTAAACTAAGTCCAGCTGGCTTCCACTTTTTCCTGTTTCTTTTCCTGCTTCATGGATCCATGTCTGGGAAGGTAGATCTGGGACGTAACCTCGGCTTCCTGACTACCTACTATACCTTAATCAGAATCAAACCACATCAATACCCCATCAGTCCCGAAAGAATTTCCTCTAAGTCTCTTGACTATCTGAGGTAATCCTTTCCTACAAATACCACAGCCAGTGGCCATAGCTTTCCTGGCTATCAGAAATTTTCAAGAAGTTGAGTATAAGTTGAATAAGTTAAGGCTTCTGTAGAGTCTTTATCTTCAGGTTCTCTGGACCTTGAAGAATAATTTAGAAATAGAGGGAAAGAACATTCTATGATCAAAGCTCAGTGAGAGTAAATGCAAAGAGGAGAACAGCCTGGAGAGTGCATGGGGAAAGGCAATAGCTGTGCTTAGCGGAAGTAAACATTGCAAGGAAGAAAAGGTAGGGGTTGAGTCTGGATGGTCGGGGTCAACTTGTATAGAGTTAAGGTGATCAAACATATTCTTTGTTAATGAAGAACTGATAACAGTTCTCCGAGAAGCGGGAAACAATCAATCTTCATTACCTTTTCATGGAAAAATAATTTTGATGATGATTAAGAGCAAGAATTTGAAAAATTTCGAAGTCATGGAAGCACCCACTGAATCGAAACTATTTTATCACAATAGCGAAAAACTGATTACAAAGCAAGTAACATAGTATTTAATGGATAACACCCCCTACGAGACACAGCATATCCAGGCAACAAGCAGTAGTTAAAGCAACAAAAATTTCATTATAAAGAACTAACTCAGAATTTTCTATCTCTGAATAATGTTGAATGAAATGTACCCGGAAGGCATGGTGGGGTACAAAACAGACCACTATTACGAGGAGGAAGAAGAAGCTCTTGATTTGAGCTCTGCATTCTTGATGGGCCCACATGTCGGGCCAAAGAGTCTTTACCAGTTGAACGATAACCCCCATCTGTATCAGAAAGAGGGTCACAACCGTTGTCATCATAATGATGATCATAGAGTAGTTCAAGATAATGCATTCCCTGTGGTTGAGGTCTTTGTAGAACTCGAAGCATCGTTGCTCTGAGTATGTTGGATGGGTGCCATATTGTAAAAAAAATATTGGCAGAAACATGACGCCACCCACCATCCAAATAATAATGCTTAAAACCACCGCATGGTACTTTTGGAACTGCTGCATTTGGAGTTTCTTAAAATACATGAGCAATCGGAGTATGATGATGGCCACATAGAAAGCAAAGGTGAAGTACATATGACCATATATTATGCTGCTAACCAATCGGCAGGTGAAGAATCCAAACTCCCAGGTGACTGATATATAATAGCTGAGGCGAAAGGGAAGGCTGACCAGGAGGATGGAGTGTAGCACTATGATATTGAGAACGATGGTGGCAATCATTGATTGGCTGTTCCTTTTGAGCATCCTACAAGACATCGTAATAGCTCCTGCAGCACCTCCCAGCAAAACCGCGCTGTAGAGCGTAATGAGAATCATCCTGCAGTGCCTGTCGCAGCGGCCCGGGTCTGTGTTGGAAGCGTTTGACAGGGTGGTTGTATTGATCAGCTCCATATTTCACCACAAAATGCTTAGAAGACCATAAACCCCTAAACCAAAAGTTTTACAAAATTAGAACGGATATATTGAAACTGCGCAGCAACTGCACATGAATGGTCTTGTTTTGCCATCCCAGCCCACTGTTTACAAGCCTAAAACTGGGTACCCAATAAGTATTGTCAGAGACTCGTCTTAATTACCCAAAGATATTGAAGAGACAAAGAGAGTGAAACAAAATGACAAAAATAAGACTGTCTGAATATAAAGCTTGTAACTGTGCACTCAGGCATTCTATTCACAGATATGTCTAAAGTCACATACCAGGGCGGGGATGAGCGTAAGACATATTAGCCTCTGGCGTAAAGTTTAAGGAAGGGCTAGAGACTCAGTCATCAAAATAAATAATAGTCTAATGCAATGGTTTTTAAAAATCAAAATTAATGCAAAAAATTCATGATGAACAAAATAAATTTTAAACAAAGGCAGGGTCTGTATACACCCAACACTCGTTCATATCAGATCTATAAAGGCCGTCCATCCTATTGTCAGAAAATCCAGTTTGAGATACCGCAGAGAAGACCATGTAAATCACATGTAATTATTGGAAGAAGGTATATCAGACACTTTAAAATATTTCCTGTGAACAGCTTTGGGGGAAGGAGAAGCATATAATATGCATATTACCTGCACTCTTCTTGCAAACTCTGAAACTTTCCCTGGACTGGTATGTTACATTTTAGTAAAAAGTTGGGGTTCGGGGGTGGGTTCTGTTTAGTTTTCACTTAAGTTTTTCAGGTATGGATGTATAAGAGATAGTGATCATATAGCAGAGAGACAGACTGCTTGGCAGTGTGCTTTCCTGCATCTAAGTGTCACTTGGCCATTTGGTTGCTGTTAGGGTGTGTATAAGTCTCCTGGCCTCACGGAACTCTGGCTATGAAATGCAAAAGTCACACTGCCTATGTCACTGGAAAATGAAATGAGTCAGTGCATTTGAGACAGCTTTATAACTGAAAAGAAAAAAAAGCCACATAAAGTTATGATTCTTAAGGTGAAACAACAAAAGCAAAAAGACATTATTTACCTCTTTCTCCTTAGTCTACATAGGGCAGATACACAGTTATGTCACATAAAATTGTTGTTGCATTATTAAGCATTTAATAAACATCCTACAATTAAAAGCAAACTTTTTCAGACCTTTGATCAGATGGTATGAGACCCAGGCATCAACAGGTCAGACCTTCCTCTTTGGAAGGATCTGTGTCCATTTTCCTCACCTATCTGCTGCCCACCTGGCCAGAAGCAGTGTCTGAGCGTTTGTATCTGAGGGAGAAGTTATTCCACAGTGAACGTCTAAATATCTTAGAATTTTTCTTCTGCTACTATGGAATCTTCTTAGAATAACTAAATTTTCATTTATGAAAAATTATATTGGACTTGTCACATTGACTACTCTCAAATGAGATTTTATTGTAACTTAGATACATAATTTGCATAACAATCTAAACTTTATGTGCTGAGATATGCATTTTAGCAAACTATATATATATACATATATATACACACTTATATATACATATAAAATGCATAATGCGTGTACACTTTTTCTGTGAAACAAAATAGTTTTATGTGACTTATGAACAACAAATACGATACTACTGACTTAGTTTTAAAATTTTGGTAGTCCTCAAGTCTAAGCAGACGAGATTTAAGTTTGATATGACTTTAAAGCAAGGAAAACTTAAATAATTTATCAGGTCCCACCAGTTTAAATGGACACAACTGCCAAGGCTGTGTGACGTTTGGAAATAGGTTATTAGCTGGCTAATAATGGGACAAATAATTAACACTGAAGTTGCCTCTTCAGTCGCAAATATGGGAATGAGATCTATTTTGTAAGGATGTTATGAGAAATAAGTTAAATTGCATGTCTAAAGACCCAACAAATTCCCTGACATGAACTAGGTCATCAAAGCGTCAATGCCACTTCTCCCTCTATAATGTACACAAAGATATATCATAAACATACAATGCCATCCTTTTTTACCTCTCAGAATCATGCTATAAATATTTAAATGCATTGAGATAAATTCATAGGGAAGGGAGGAAGTTGGATCATCACTTTTCCTTGCTCTCAGGACCTTACCCTTACGACCACCAACCCCTGGAAATTTTTGCTCATGAAAACAAAGTACTGAGACTATTACTCAGCCATAAAACGGAATGAAATCGGGTCATTTGTAGAGATGTGGATGGACCTGGAAACTGTCATACAGAGTGAAATAAGTCAGAAAGAGAAAAACAAATATCGTATGTTAACACATATATATGGAATCTAGAAAAATGGTATAGATGATCCTATTTGCAAAGCAGAAAAAGAGACACAGACGTAGAGATCAAACGTATGGATACCAAGGGGGGAAGGGGAGGTGGGATGAATTGGGATATTGGGATTGAGATATATACACTAATATGTATAAAATGGATAACTAATAAGAACCTGCTGTATAAAAAAATAAAATAAAATTCAAAAACTCAACAAACAAAAAAATAAATAAATAGATTAATTAATTAATTAAAAAAACCAAGTACTGAGACTATTACTCAGCCATAAAAAGGAATGAAATTGGGTCATTTGTAGAGACGTGGATGCACCTGGAAACTGTCATACAGAGTGAAATAAGTCAGAAAGAGAAAAACAAGTATCGTATATTAACACATATATATGGAATCTAGAAAAATGGTATAGATGATCCTATTTGCAAAGCAGAAAAAGAGACACAGATGTAGAGATCAAACGTATGGATACCAAGAGGGAAGCGGGGTGGTGGAATGAAGTGGGAGATTGGGATTGGCATGTATACACTATTGATACTATATATAAAATAGATACTAATGAGAACCTACTGTATAGCACAGGGAACTCTACTCAGCGCTCTGTGGTGACCTAAATGGGAAGGAAATCCAAAAAAGAGGGGATATATGTATACGTATAGCTGATTCACTTTGCTGTACAGTAGAAACTAACACAGCATTGTAAAGCAACTATACTCCAATAAAAATAAATTAAAAAAAAAAAAGCAAGTACTGAAATTTCTAGATCTGTTTCCTATGCAGAAACATTTAAATGAACATTCAAACTACTTACTTGTTCTTTTCCTCTTATGATCTGCTGCTGGTGGAAGACACAAGGCACTTTGGTCATTTGCTGGTGATCTACATCAGAACAGGTAATAAGAACGGTTTGCTAGAATCAAGTCTCCAGTCAAGAGAGGTCATGGGATGAAAAATGAACTGGCAAAGAGCTCAAGCTTTAGACTGAGGTCTTTCAAAGTTAAACAGTCAAGATGGAGGACCCAGATAAACCGTCTGGGCCACAAACGGATGTGTAGCTCTACAGCTAGTGGTGAGACAGATTCAAAGTATTCTTCTAAGCTAAGACTTTCATTTTCACTATCAATGACTTATTTGCAGTAACTTTTCTCATTAACATGAAAAACTTAGTATTTTTTCCCCAATGCTCTTTCTTATCACACTTGTATCCAAAATGTTTCATATTCAGTATAAGAATGACTGAGAGAAGTACTCTGTGTGAGATTTTTATATTCTCAACAGTAAACTCAACATATTTATATCTCTGGCTTTCACTTTCCAAGACTCCTTTCCCTCAATAACTGCCATTTGGAGATATGGTTCCTTTTGAAGCTCGACCGTCTGGTGATGTAACTTCCACAAGAGGGCACGTTTTTTCTCAAAAGTAAATTTTCTTACGTCAGTCTTCTCACTTCCTGTTCTAACTTCATAGTCACCTTTAGCTGTGCTAAGACCTCAAAGCATAATTTTAAGGAAGTTGGGTTTAGTACACCTAAAGATGAAAGAGACCAACATGCCTTCAACAGTTGCGGGCAAATTCAGCCCCAAATCATATTACTGTTCAGCTACAGGAATTCAAAAGGACCAAAACTCTGTCAACTGTAAAGCAAACTCATTATGGACCACATATAGGTAACAACTTGATAAAATTTTCATTTGCTTTGGAAAGAATGAATATCATCTCCACCTACACCATCTGCTAGATGATCACCCAAAAGTGCTTGTAGCCATAGAGATACAAAACAACAGAATCTAAACATAATAGAGCCATATGCTTAACTATTTCAAGAAAAACGCTCAATAGAAGATGGGATTTCCAAGTCTTACTGTCAAAAGCAAATTTGTACCAATTCAACTCAGCTGGAAAATTTCTCATGGAACCAATTTTTCAACCCATTTTAAACATCTCGTCTTAAATCAAATTGTTTCAAAAATACAAAATCTGGGTTGTAGGCCTGGATTTTGACATATTATCTGGCAGGTCTCATTTTTCAGATAAAATGTGTTTCCTGGAATCTTTGGGATAAAGTATGTTCCCATAGAAACCATGCTATATTTAGAGGTTGCTTCTCTGATGAAGGACTAACTGGGAAACAAGATCGATGTGACCAACAGTGGAGCCTAAAAATAAAAGTCGGCTATAATTCAGAACTATAGCCAGCACACAAATTGATAGCATTCACACTGACAACGTTAAGGAATTCAAAGTACTAAAATGTGTGTATATTATATTTAAAACACATCTAGAAGAATGCTTGTATTTAATATTTTTTTCTCACTACACTCAGAATTCAGCTCTTTTCATTCAGGAGTACCAAGATTTTTAAGAAAATAACAAAACCTTAGTTTGAGACCTTAGACATTACCCAGTTCAGTACAGTACAACCTTTTTTTTTTTCTTTTAGAGAAAATATGATTTATTACAGTAGAGTTGATTTACAGTGTTGTGTTAGTTTCAGGTGTACAGCACAGTGAGTCAGTTATACATATGCATATAACTATTCTTTTTCAGATTCTTTGCCCAAATAGGTTAATACAGAATACTGAGTAGAGTTCCCTGTGCTATACAGTTGGTCATTGTTGATTATCTATGTTATATATAATAGTGTGTATATGTTAATCCTAAATTTCTAATTTATCCTTCCCCTCCATATTTCCCCTTTGGTAACCATAAGTTAGTTTTCTAAGTCTGTGAGTCTGTTTCTGTTTTGTAAATAAGTTCATTTGTATCTTTTTTTAGATTCCACATGTAAGTGATATCATATGATATTTGTCTTTCTCTGTACGACTTATTTCACTTAGTATGATAATCTCTAGGTCCTTCCATGTTGCTGCAAATGGTATTATTTCATTCTTTTTTATGGCTGAGTAATAGTCCATTGTTATGTGTACCACATCTTCTTTATCCATTCATCTGTTGATGGACATTTAGGTTGCTTCCATGTCTTGGCTATTGTAAATAGTGCTGCAGTGAACATTGGGGTGCATGTATTTTTTCAAATTATGGTTTTCTTTGGATATATGCCCAGGAGTGGGATTGCTGAATCATATGGTAGCTCTATTTTTAGTGTTTTGAGGAACCTCCATACTGTTTTCCACAGTGGCTGTACCAATTTACATTCCCACCAACAGTGCATGAGGGTTCCTTTTCTCCACACCCTCTCCAGCATTTATTGTTTGTAGGCCATTCTGACCACTGTGAGGTGATACCTCATTGTAGTTTTGATTTGCATTTCTCTAATAACAAGTGATGTTGAGCAACTTTTCATGTGCCACTTGGCCATCTGTATGTCTTCTTTATGACCCTCTAATTTAACAGAGGAAGCCACCACAATTCAGAGGTTTAGAAAATTACCACAAGGTCACAGGCCTATTTAGAAAGCAGATAAGGATGAAAAATACATACCCCATTCCAAGCCTTCATGTCCACTGCATGATGCACACGTGGTGAACTTGAGATTGTCTCTTGCAGACACATTAGCAATCAACAGCTTAATTTTCCACCTACTTCTCTGTGATATCTGGAATCTTATTTTTGGAATGGACCTTAATCTTTAAATAGAAGTATATTTTAAAATCCTAGAGAATTAAAATTCTTCTTTAAATATTGTTTGCCCCACAGACAAACCATTAAAGTAAGACATTAGCATTGGTGATAAGCCTAAGTGGGTTTTCAGAAGGAAAAGTTCATCTGTCCTCTGCAGGAGAAGGTCCAAAGCAGATGCTGCTGGAGATGTCACCATCTTGCCCCATCCTCCCCCTTCATGGGAGGTGCCATTTGAGATGGCCATTTGGTGGGCAGTGTCTGCTCCTGAAAGAATGGGGTGGGGGTCGCTTGTCTTTCTAGAGTTGTTAAATTGCTACTGTGAAATGTCCTTAGGAAAGTGGTGATAAAATCTGCAACTGCGAATTCTCAAACCTGTTTACACTCCTAAGTCATTAGCCAAGACACTGAAATGCCAGGCTTGGTGCCCTGTCTGATCCAAAACACACAGAGGCTCAGCTGACCTAGATATTCAAGGCAACACCTGGGCCTTGGACCTCTCCTCACTCTAGGACCTGCATTCTAGTTCCTCTCTTCAGTTCTCTCCCTTTGTGATTATGTCTAGCTCCCTTGGTCTCTCTCAGATACAGTGTAACTTTCTTTCATGGAGACAGTGAGATTTCAAATGAGAGGAGTCCAGACAGCCCATTCCAGCCCTCTGCTTATTTCCCAGATGGGAGATGGAGACCCAGGAGGCCATTCTATCCCTCCCACTCCTCCCCCTGAGGAAGGTGACCCAGGGCAGCATCTCAGAGCATCTTTAGACGCCACACAAACTGAAGCATATCAAACAAGCATGTTGTAAGAAACCTGTTTTTTCTAAATTAAATATTTTCTGGCATTTATTTTCTAGTGTAGATATGGTCTCAAATAATGAAACCAAAGTTGGCACCCAAAAGCCTTGGATGGTTGAGAGCCCTAGATGTTGGTCTTTAAACATGTATAAATGGTGTATGTTGTCCTGACACAATGTTCTCTACATCTGATAAAAGGATAACTGATTTGAAGTAAAACAAGAGAGATTAAGATTAGACATTAAGGAAAAAACTCTAATGAAGGCAGAGAGGGATTTATGCTGGTCTATGAAGCCCTCTGTTAACGTGCTTAACCTCAGCTCACACTATGCTATGCTCCATCTCTCCGGTTTCTTTTTGCTTCTCGAGCCCACCCAGGTCCTTGTACATTGTGTATTTTGCATCTGTGGGTCTCTCTGCCCAGAGTGCTTTTCTCACTTCTGCATGTCAGGCTGCCTCTTGTCATTCTGTTCTCAGCGTTGGTGTTAGCACCTCTGAGAAGCCCTCTCTGACTGCCACAGGGTTGGGCAACTACTCAGGGACCACCGCATTGCCCTGGTTGAAGTCTTTGCATGTGATTTTCCATGAGATGTTTTAATTTCTTAATTGTTCATTATGGGTCTATCGCCTGCCTTCTGTTCCGCTGAGATATACCCCCTCTAACATATCTAAGGATATGCTGTGTACTTAGCTTTTGGACCTTAGATCAAACAGAGAACACTGCCTGGCATTTCAAAGTCTCAGTCAGTGGCTTGGGCATGTAAACCAGGTTTGAGAATGAGCAGTCACCGATTTATTTACCACTTTCCTAAGATGGATTTCACTGACCCTAACTGCACTGTCACTGTCACTTCCCAGTGCCCAGATCAGTGTGCAGCGCATACTTGTTGAATGAATTCAATGTTTGTTGAATGAATGTGTAAATGTACATGATTTTCTAAAAGTGGCTGTGGAATAATCCTTCTTTTGGAGAAAACAACTTAATCATTTTAACTTCATTCTTATAAGCTCTCAGGGACTAGGGTTGAATGTAAGAGCTGGAATTGACCTAAAAGAGGGTCTAACAAACCCAAGTGCTAAATTTCACAGAAGGAACAGAGGCCAAAGAGGCAGTCTGAGTAGAGGCCACACAGATGCCCTGCATCTGCGACTCCCGGCCCACCCTCCTTTCTTGACCTGCCCTGTTGCCCAAAGTGACCATTTCCCAGGCCACTACATCTGGAAGCTTTACCATATTCCAAAGAGTCTTGTCTCTTTTTTAGATGACTGAGTCTTATAACACTTGGAAGCATCCCAGAGCATGGAGACATTCAATCAAGAATGAGGAAACAATTTGTTCAACATAAACTTTTCCTCTAATCTTCTTTTTAGCTTCAGATCTTTACATGCTTTGTATGAATCTTCTCACGTACCTCGGGGAGTGATCTGATTTCCCAGTCAAGCTGTTTACCTCTTTGGAGGTTACCGTACAATGTGGTTTAATTTTTTTTTCTCTTCTGTATTCTACTCCTTTATGAAAGGAAGATAATACTTCCTCAGAACAAAGGAAAGGGAGTAGTGGTTTTACTAACACATGCTACACGCTAGACGGAAGAATGAGCTGTAGTTCAGATCAACAGATTAAACTCAACTGCTTTCTGAAATAAAAGAATTACCTTAGTATTTTGATATCCAGAGGGACTTCAATCAAGATATGATTAACAAAGTATCTGATTGATGTGTCAAGAAGGACTTGGCAAAAATTCACCAAAGGAACCTTCTTCAGGGTATAATAATATCCACAAGCTGTACTAGGATATAAACAGGTGTCTATCACTATAGTGCTTTAAAATTAAACATTCTAAGCAATGTTTCTCAAATGTGATTGTGCTTATGAATCACTTGGCGATCTTGTTAAGATGCAGATTCTGATTCATTAGGTCTGGGGTAGGACCTGAGAGTCTGACTTTCTCACTGGTACCCAGGTGTTTCACAAGCTGCTGGTCCCATGGACCATGCACCATGGACCATCCTTGGTGTCGCAAGTCTCTACACTGTCCAATATGGTAGCCATTCTCCACATTGTGGACATTTCAGTTAAGTTAAAACAATTCACTTCTTCAGTCACATTTCAAGAGCTCGAAAGTTCTATTGAACAGATTTACTAAGGAAAACACAATGTATTAAATAATTCCTAGTCCCCATGATCTCGCCTCCTCTCTTTCCTAGCTGTAGGCTGCCAGCTTTTATTGGGAGAATAACAAGCATTGGTTGGATAAGCAGGTGTGTTTGAAGCTGGGGGAGATGGGGCAGAAGAGAACCAGGGAGAAGAGTTGTTGAGGAATCCAAAGAATAAAGGTATTTCAAGGGGGGTGAGGTCAACAGGGTCAAATTTGGCCAAGAGGACAAATAAGCTAAGGTTTGAAAAGTGCCCATTGACTGTGGCAGCATGGGCAGAGGAAGAGGCAGTAGTTGATGGCATATAGGATTAAACTAGGGTTGTTAACGATGGAAGCTTTTTGCTTATTTCTGTGGTAAAATTTTTAAATGCTGGTCTTGGACCACAAAGGAGAGACTGGCCATGGGGATATACTGGTTTTGAATTTTCAAGTCAAAATGGGCCCTATGGTAACCTAGTTCATGCTTTGACTATTCAGAGAACTCAAATACCATTAGCCATCAGAGATTTCAGAGTCTCCAGTTCCGAGGAGCACATCTCAAGCCTTCAAAGAAACCTCAGATTTCCTTCTGGCTAAGCAGAAAAAAATAATAACTTTGTCTTTATTACACCGGTAATTACAGAACTCTTCGCTTTCTTTGTGGGCTCCAGTTAGGATGAGGAGCAATTTCACCGATCACCTTTTACTCAAAATCTCACCAGACCCTTAAAAATAAACTCTCTTTTCAAGGAAAGGCCAAGCCCTAAGGGATGTTGCCAATCAAAATCTGACACCTTGTTCAGAGTGTGAAGATCAGTTTTAATCCGCCGCTCGGCCCAACCTCCTTTTCAGAAATTACATTCATTTCCCTATTATTAGTAAATTTTAAAAAAAGAATACAAAAGCTGATAGAACTTGGTGGTGGGCGCAGCTGATTACATTTTCCTGCTACTGCAGCAGAAAAGCCCTTTCAAGGAGAATGGCATGCATTACACTTGAGGATGGACGGGGTTGACTCTCCAGGAGCAGTGTTGAGCCTCTGACACTCTCAGAATATTGCCTTCCTGATTGCTCCAAATCGCTGACAGACCACTGTGTCATTGAGTTACCTGGTGGCACAGAAGGGCTGACCCGGTACTTGAATTGGACTCCTGGGACCTGTGGGACACAGGAGTTTGGACTCAGATGGGCACCATGTCATTTTGGGCAAGACAGAATCTTTGAATCCCTTTATTTTTAAAATAGGCAGCATATTGACTGTGCCCATTTGACTCATAGCTTCTGTGAGGGCAAAGTGGAGATCTGAATCCCGGGGCCTCAGGCCCACTCTTCACTCACTCGCCTTTCCCCCCTTCCCCTTCTGGGAGCAGGAGCCCCTCAGGCTTTGGGGGAGGGAGGGTTTCTGGGGCCCCTGAGTTGGAGCGGGTCACGTTGCATTGTCTTCATGACCATGTAGCTCATGTTGAAAATTAAAGTTTTTGGCTTTTCTTGGGATTTCCCTGGCGGTCCAGTGGTTAGGACTCCGGGCTTTCATTGCTGAGGGCCCGGGTTCGATCACTGGTCGGGGAACTAAGATCCCACAAGCCACCTGGCAGAGCCGAAAAATAAATAAAGTTTTTGGCTTTTCTTTAAAAAAATCAATAAAATAGGCAACATATAATTTTTTTCCCTGTCCTAAGAGGCTGTTTTTGAAGGAACAAAATGCAAAACTGACAGATACATCAAAAGCATCTTGATTTCATAGGATAGCTCTGCAGTGCTGACCTAGCTGATGCTGCAGCCATTCTCTAAGTTTATGGCTGGGATTTTTCTTTTCAGGGATTTTAAAAAATCTGAGTTTCTGATGATTAGTGGATTTCAGTCACGTGGACATTGGCTCAGTGGGGACTTAGTGTTGTCATGATTAATTAATTTTGGCTTAATGATGGGCCATGGGGAGAAAGATGGAGCCAGGAAAGATGGGACCGAGGAAATTGACTCCACCCAAGGGGCTTGCCCCTGAGGGCAGGTGGGCAGTCCAATGACCCATCCAGAGGAAGTGACAGACTCTGGCAGGTTCAACCTCGTGTGAAGGACGAAGAGGCGGGAGGAAATCCAGGCGGTGGATGTAACCCAAATCCAGGTAGATAGAGGCAATGAACCTGGTGTTGTGCTTATTCTCGCATGGGCCCAGTGAAAGGACAGTCAGAGGGTAAGGCAGAGTTTTCAGCTTTCACCTACATCAGAGTTAACTGGGCAGCTTATTAACACAGCACTTCCTGAGAACCTGTGGATGGGACCAGGTGTCCATACTTTCAACAAGCCACCAGGTCATCCTGATTTATCCTGATGCTGTCCTTCAGAGGACCACTTCCAAGAAGGGTGAGAGTGGGCCTCATCCTTCCAGGTGTCAGGGGAGCACATGAAAGGGCTGGAGTTTACTTTGGGGCCATATCCCTAGAAGGAAGCTGAAGTTCTAGAGAAGAAACTGAGGCAGAGTCACAGCTTTATGGAGCACGCAACAGACAGGTAGGTAGAAAATAACTAACTTGGTGGCCAGGCTCACTGTATACACATTGGCAAAACATCCTGCCCCATTTCCTGTCCTGATTGTGGTCTGAGAGCTATGACCTTAGAGGCAGGGCTTACAGGCAGATCAAAGTCTGGGATGTGGGGATTCAAAGTCTGGGATGTGGGGATACGTCACATCTAAATTAGCCTCACTGTGTGTTTCTAACCAAGTGATTTCTGCTTTCAAGTAGCAATACCAATACAAGTGTCTTGAATAAGATGAGAAATTTCTTCTCTCACGTTACAAGAGATCCAGGCTGGGTGGCTCCAGGGTAGGTTTCTCTTGAGCACCCAGAGCTGGCAGAACTCTGGGCTGGTTTCCCCATGAGTCTCATGGCTTTCTTCTCAAGGCTACAAAATGGCAGCTGTTGCAGTTTTCAGGTCCTCACACAACCTTGTGGAGAGGAAGAAAAAAGAACTGTATCCCCTTAGTCACTCATTATCAGGAAAGAAAACATTTCTGGAAGCCCTCCAGCAGACCTATCTTTACACCTTGTTGGCCAGAAAGGGTTGTTTGTTGACTCCTCCACCCATCTTAACACCCCCATGGTTTATATCCGGTGGCCGGAAAAAGGGCTCCCTTCCCTGTCCCCCACTACTGAAAGTATTGTGGTGCAGTGTACCGGGAGGGAGCAGGGAGATCTCCTCAGGAGGCAATCAGTGGTGTCTTCATCACTCCTCTCAGGAACATGATTAAAGGATTCTAAATGCTGGGAAAATGTCCCTGTAGAGTTTACTGCATGAACTCCTTATGGTCTGTCTGTTATCAAATGATGCCAGTAAAGTTCATGTTAAGGAACTAAGCTTTTGCACATAACTCAGAGCACTGCCAATCCTTCCTCCATTCATCCTCCTCTAGGACACAACGTAAATTCCCAGCACACACCCTCCTGTGCAGGACCCTGTGAGCCTTCTCTCAGCGTCATCTCAACCTTTGTGTTGAGAAGCACAGAGTTGTACTTCTTAACTTGGGCATTTTCTCACTTTCCATTTTTGAAAACAAAGATTCCTTCTTCTAACCCCCTTTAATCAAACTCATCTCAGATATTGCAACTCTAATGTACTTCCTCCTTCAAGGGAAAGTGAAGAAACATTTCTTCAAAAGTGCTGTAGGAAGGTAGGCTGGGTTCTGTTTTTGAAATGAGATGAAGTTGTGTTTTTCTGCCTGCTCATGAAAATGTCTTGCCTGATAAGTTCTGTGAGTCATGCAACTTAGAAACCCATAGACTTCCTGCTTGACTCCAGTAATGATTCATAATTTTATCATCTAGTTTGTGCTTTAAAGCTATTTCAAGAAGATAAATACATGCGGTAAGAATGTCGTAGTTGATTTTTGTATTCCTTCTTTCCCTTTCCTTTCCCAACATTAAAATAAAGAAATGAAACATGATCTCAATATCAAGACAATCTAAACTGTTGGAGGAGGTAATCAAGAGGATGTGACCACTGGTTGTCCCACAAACTGGACCCAGGCAGTAGAAGGTTCCTCCCTCCCTCCCCTGTCCTTGGAATGAACACTCCACTTACCTTCCCGGAGCTGGAAGAGGAGATCTTATAAAGATCTTGTAAAGAGCTGGAAGAAAAGATCTACAGTGATCAAGACAGTATGGTACTGGCACACAAACAGAAATATAGATCAATGGGACAGGATAGAAATTCCAGAGATAAACCCACGCACCCATGGTCACCTAATCCATGACAAAGGAGGCCAGAATATACAATGGAGAAAAGACAGCCTCTTCAGTAAGTGGTGCTGGGAAGACTGGACAGCTCCATGTAGAAGAATGAAATTAGAACACTCCCTAACACCATACACAAAAATAAACTCCAAATGGATTAGAGACCTAAATGTAAGACCAGACACTATAAAACTCTTAGAGGAAAACATAGGCAGAACACTCTTTGACATAAATCACAGCAAGATCTTCTTTGATCCACCTCCTAGAGTAATGAAAATAAAAACAAAAATAATCAAATGGGATCTAATTAAACTTAAAAGCTTTTGCACAGCAAAGGAAGCCATAAAGAAAACAAAAAGACAGCTCTCAGAATGGGAGAAAATATTTGCAAAGGAAGCAACTGACAAGGGATTAACCTCCAAAATATACAAACAGCTCATGCAGCTCAATATCAAAAAAACAAGTAACCCAATCAAAAAATGGGAAGATCTAAATAGACATTTCTCCAAAAAAGACATACAGATGTCCAAAAAACATGAAAAGATGCTCAACATGACTAATTATTAGAGAAATGCAAATCAAAACTACTTTGAGGTATCGCCTCACACCAGTCAGAATGGCCATCATCAAAAAATCTACAAACAATTACTGCTGGAGAGGGTGTGGAGAAAAGGGAACCCTCCTACCTGTGGGTGGGAATGTAAATTGGTGCAGTCACTATGGAGAACAGTATGGAGGTTCCTTAAAAAACTAAAGATAGAGTTACCATATGACCCAGCAATCCCACTGCTAGGCATATATCTGGAGAAAACCATAATTCGAAAGGATGCATACACCCCAATGTTCATTGCAGCACTATTTACAATAGCCAAGACATGGGGGCAACCTAAATGTCCATCGACAGAGGAATGGATAAAGAAGATGTGGTACATACATACAATGGAATATTACTTAGCCATAAAAAGGAACAAAATAGTGCCATTTGCAGAGATGTGGATGGACCTAGAGATTGTCATACAGAGTGAAGTAAGTCAGGAAGAGAAAAACAAATATATAATATCGCTTATATGTGGAATCTAGAAGAATGGTACAGATGAACTTATTGGGAAAGCAGAAATCGAGTCACAGATGTAGAGAACAAACTTATGGTTACCAAGGCGGGAAGAGGGGTATGGGACGAATTAGGAGATTGGGATTGACATATATACACGACTATGTATAAAATAGATAACTAATGAGAACCCTGAGTAGCACAGGGACCCCTACTCAGTGATCTGTGGTGACCTAAATGGGAAGGAAATCTAAAAAAGAGTGGATATATGTATACATAAAACTGATTCACTTTGCTGTACAGCAGAAACTAACACAACATTGTAAAGAAACTATACTCCAATAAAAATTAAAAAAAAAAAAAAAAAAAGGATGGACCACTGTTTGCCCTGTGAGCTGGACCCAGGCAATTGAAGGCTCCTCCCTTCCTCCCCTGTCCTTGGAATGCACACTCCACTTGCCTTCCCGGAGCTGGGAGAGCACATCTTATAAATGCTCCGCCCCTATACTTATGGTGGTCCCTGCAGCCTGTAGAAAGGGAAAAAATAAGATTCCCCAGATGCCTGCTGTACAAATGGATCTAAAGGAGGCAATTGGTCCACAGGGTCTGCAGTAGCTCTTAAGCCCAACACTGACACCATCTGGATAGAAACAGGAACAGCAGCAGTCTGTGGGCTGAACTCAGAGCAGTTTGGCTGGTGATCACCCAGGAGCCCTGGCCATTAACCCTTTGAACTGACAATTGGGCTGTTCTAAAGAGATTAACCCTATGGCTTGGACAATGGAAAGCCAAGGGGTGGATGATATAAATAACCCCTTGTGGGGTCAGGATATGTGCAGAGACACTTGGGTTTGCCTGCAAGAGCCTAAGTCCTCACTGTCTCCCATGTCCCAGCTCGTAAAGCACTGACACCCCTTGGTAATCAGGAAACGGATGCCCTAGCTTGGGTAGGAGCCCTAGCAACTGATCCTTCAGTAAATACAGCAGATTGAGTGCAAAGAAAGAGTGGCCACCAGAGCGCCCTGGTGGGATGCCATACTCCTAAGGATGCTGGGTTGCCCTTGAAAGACAGTGACTTAGTTAAAGCAGTAACAAGATGTCCTGGGTGTTCTAAACGATGCCCAAGGCAACTGCCAAAGGAATTTGGGCGCATCTTCTGGAGATCGCACCTGGTAAGGGATTGGCAAATAGATTATATCGGGCCCCTCCCTTAAATGAGGGTTCTAAATGTGCCCTGGTTTGTGTGGATAGCTTGTGTGGCTTAACACAAGCTTTTCCCTGTCGCCAAGCCAGCCAGGCTATCTCCATTGTGGGGTTAGAGAAGCTGAGCACCATGGGTGGATGCCCTCATCGAATAGACAGTGATTAGTGGTCACATTTCAAAGGTCATGATAGGCAAGCCTGAGCAAAAGACCGTGACACTGAATGGAGGTTCTGTCTCCCCTGTAACCTGCAGACCGCAGGGTTGGTAAAAAGAAAGAATGGACTCTTAAAGCAGCAGATTCAATTACTAATAGGTAAAACCACTTTGGCCAGGTGGACTAAAGTACTGTCCCAGGCTTATTACATTTGAGTGATCCAACACTAGGGCCTGTTGCCCCATATGCCAGACTGGGGACCCCTACTGAGACATCCAACACCATAAAGGTACAGAAGTCACCAGCAACAGCCATTGCCCGGACTCTCGCTGTGGATGAACAAGCTATGCTGCTGGGAACCCCAAGCCCCATCACGCCTTGGTGAGGCGTTATCTATTGGAAGTTAAGGTAGGATGTCCCGCTGAGATGGGTGAGCTACTTTGTACCCCTGGGTGCGGGGGCGGGGTGAGGGCTAGTCAGTTTCCACTGGGGTCCCATTGTCCTGCTGCAAGCGGAACACGCACCACTGAAAGAGGGGAGAGGGTGAGGGTCCTGCTCTGGCATGTCCCGCCCCTAGTCCATCTCCTCTCTCCTGACAGTGTTGTCTCTCCGGGCCGACATCTGTGGTAAACGCAACCAGGTCAAGTTCCTAAAGCTGCCAGACTCCCTCTTCTCAAGGCCAGGCGAGCATATTCTGTTTTCCACTGTTACTTTTGGCCACTCTATGTCCCCTCCTGGAGGACATTATAGTACACATAGAAGCTGTAACTAAGTTCACTCACAAGCCTTAAGTAACATAAAATGACATAGAAATAAAGAAAAACTCGGAGGGACCTCTTGTAGAAAAGCATACTGTTACTATTTGCAAGTTTTCTGTAACTACTCTCTCCCCTTCACTTTGCTACGCCAGCCTCTCTTTGCCAGGTACTTTGATTTTTTTTTTTTTTCTTTTGCCTAGGGTACTTTGATTTTTCATTTGAAAGAGGATGTTTTAGATAGCATATATCCAGAAAAAGCTACCTACCTCCAATTGTAAAAAAAATACACTGGCATTCTCATGAATCAAAATCTCTTACAAAGAGTAGAACGGTGGTGGTTACCAGGAAGGGGGTGGGGAGGGATGGGAAGATTTGGTCAAACGGTACAAACTTCCAGATGAATTAAGTTCTGGGGATATAATATACCACATGGTGATGAGAGTTAATAATACTGTATTCTATACTCAAAAGTTGCTAAGAGGCTGTATCTTCAAACTTCTCATCATTAGAAAGAAATGATAATTATGTGAAGTGATGGAGATGTCAGCTAACACTATGGTGGTCATCATTTTGCAATATGTAAGTGTATCAAATCAACACGTTTTTACAACTTAAACTTATACAAGGTAGTATTTCAATTATATCTCAATAAAACTGGGGTGGGAGAACACATGTAATAAAGGGTTCTACTGACTTTCTATTCTGTGAACATGTTTTATCAGTGAGCAGATATGCTGCCCAGTAGGTGTTAAAGGACAAATGTAATTAAGATGTGCTACTTGGGGGGGAAAAAAACCTCTTATGAATCTGATTAGAGTTAATTCATTTTCTAAAAGTCTGATCATACCTGAAGCTATAAAACTGGTTTCTTAAATACACATATTTGAAGACTGTATTTTGCATCCTCAGGAAGCCCACTCTGAAACAATTTGGCACTCTTGTGCACCACAGTACTATCAGTTGGAAGAGATGTGTAGAGACAACCCAGCTCTACATCTAGTTGTAGAAATTGTTTTGGAATTAGTGGGAATTGGTTGAGTTTATGAAGAATCCCAATATCCCCTAAATTTTGTTCTTTAATCAAACAGTAGAACTATACCAAGGAGTTCTAATTGATTGGATGGCCTTTGAGAAATGATTCAGTCTTTACTGTATTTATTTATCAGTAATAAATGTTATTTTTAAAATTATTATGCTTAAAAAGAGATTTAGGATACCTATATAAGTATCATAAAGCTAACAAAATCACTCTAGTCAGAATATCTTGAGTTCTTTAGATTTCAGATCCATTATATGGGATATATACATCTCGATTCTCTACTGGGCATAAAGCAAAGCCAAGAAATTTGGGTGTAGATTTTTTTAAATCTATAAATATAATGACCTATATAGATTATATAGTCACACCTATATAGTGCAGCTAGTCTTTTCTTTCGTTATTTAGAGAAGCTATTTTTTTTTAACTGACCTATAGTTGATTTACAATGTTGTATTAGTTTCTGCTGTACAGCAAAGAGATTCAGCCATATATATATATATATATATATATATATATATATGTATACACACACATATATATATGTACACATTCTTTTTTATGTTCTTTTCCATTATGGTTTATCATAGGATAATGAATATAGTTCTCTGTGCTATACAGTAGGACCTTGTTGTTTATCCATTCTATATATAATAGCTTACATCTGCTAATCTCAACCTCCCACTCCAGCCCTCCTCCACCCCCCTCCCCCTTGGCAACCACAAGTCTGTTCTCTATGTCTGTGAGTCTGTTTCTGTTTCATAGATAGGTTCATTTTTGCCGTATTTTAGATCCCATATGTAAGTGTTTCATATGGTATTTGTCTTTCTCTGTCCGACTTACTTCACTTAGTATGATAATCTCTAGGTCCATCCATGTTGCTGCAAATGGCATTATTTTCTTTTTTATGGCTGAGTAGTATTCCATTGTATATATGTACCACATCTTCTTTATCCATTCATCTGTTGATGGACATTTAGGTTATTTCCCTATCATGGCTATTGTGAATAGTGCTGCTGTGAGCATAGGGGTGCATGTATCTTTTTGAATTACAGCTTTGTCTGGATATATGCCCAGGAGTGGGATTGCTGGATCATATGGCAACTCTATTTTTAGTTTTTTGAGGAACCTCCATACTGTTTTCCATAGTGGCTGCACCAACTTACATTCCCACCAACAGTGTAGGAGGGTTCCCTTTTCTCCACACCCTCTCCAGCGTTTGTTATTTGTAGACTTTTTTAATGATGGCCATTCTGATCGGTGTGAGGTCATTCCTCATTGTAGTTTTGATTTGCATTTCTCTAATTAGCAATGTTGAGCATCTTTTCACGTGCCTGTTGGCCACCTGTTTGTCAAGAAGCCATTTTTTAAAATATAGAAAATAGTGTAAAATGTGCCTTTTGCAACTTTCAAAATTGTTTAATAAGTTTGAAAATATTTGAAATAGTATTTTTCAAGGAGATTGGAGTCAGGTTTTACTTCCTCTTTCTATTTGTACAGCAAATACATTTTAAAGTTAAAATTACTTCTGTAATGTCAAAGGAGGAGTAGGAAGTTAACACCAATATCCTTAGGTGGTTTCCAGCGGGTAATTAGTGTTATGGGGTGTTATTATTCCACCTTCCACAGTAACTATTCTTCTAGAATTATTTTCTGGCATATCCTTCGCTTGGGTGATTTGGAGAAATATCCTACAGCAATATTGCTTAATTTATTTTGGCTACAGCATTAAGTTTTGTTTGAACAATAAAGAGGCTAGAAGTTCTTTGAAGAGGTATTATAAGCCAGACTTTAACAGTCAATAGAAGGAGGGGTTGAATATTGATTTAGAGAAGGAAAGATCTATAATAGTTAACTGGTAAATCTTGTAAATCGAATGAGAACAGCAAGTAAATGATACAGGAGCAATGTGGATATCTATTTTATCTAACAGCCAAAGAATATAGGGTTGAACAATTACTGTCTTTAACATTATTCCAAGTGTGATATTTTCCTGAAGGCTATTGAGTATTATTAGCCTGCTGTTAAAAACAGAAGATAATTTCCTATTTTGCACACCACTGAATTTATATTGTTTGAAATGAACTGAAATTCTCTTTTCTCTTAAAACTTTTTCTAACATCAAAAGAACCATGAATGGGTTTCAATTTCCATTTGTAACTTATTAACTGCTAATCTGAATAAAATTAAAAATCAATGCAATAATATAGAATTTTAGTGAGTCTACCATTTGCTGGGGATTATGCTAGATCCAGAGGATACAAATATAGTTATGTTATACTCCTTGCCTACAGGAAACTCACAGGCATATAAACAAATAAATCACAATACTGTGCTGGTAGGGAACCAGGAGAAGCAAGCACAAATGGAAGGAATGATTTACTCAGTGAAGAAGTAAGATAAGGATTTCGTGTTGTTGTTTTTTTTAAATTTCTTTTCAATGACAATTTTTTTAGAGCAGTTTTAGGTTCACAGCAAAATTGAGAGGAAGGTACAGTGATTTACCGTATACCTCTGCCTTCACACATCCATAGCGTCCCCCACCAGAGTGGTACATTGGTTGCACTCAATGAACCTACATTGACACATCATAATAACCCGAAGTCCATAGTTTACCTTAGGGTTTATTTTGGTGCTGTACATGCTATGGGTTTGGACAAATGTATAATGACATGCATCCATCATCATAGTATCATACAGAGTATTTTCACTGCCCTAAACATCCTCTGGGCTCTCCCAAATCCCAACCCCTAGTAACCACTGATCTTTTGACTATCTCCATAGTTTTGCCTTTTTCAGAATTTCATATAGTTGGAATCATACAATACGTAACCTTTTCAGTTTGGCTTCTTTCATTTAGTAATAAGCATTTAAGATTTTTCCACATCTTTTCATGGCTGGAAGTTTGTTTTTAGCTCTGAAGAATATTCCATTATCTGGATGTACCACAGTTTATTTAAGCATTCACCTACTGAAGGACATCTTGGTTGCTTCCAAGTTTTGGCAATTATGAATAAAGGTGCTATAAATATCTGCTTGCAGGTTTTTGTGTGCACATAGGTTTCCAGTTCCTTTGGGTAAATATCAAGAAGCATGATCACTGGATTGTATAGTAAGAGTACATTTAGTTTTCTAGGCTTTTCTCATTTTGAAGGAGGCATGAGCAAAGGCACTGAAGCGTGAAAAGGCACAGTGTATTTGGGAAACCATAGGTATGGCTGGAGGGTGAAGAGCAAGGGGCAAGTGGTGAAATTAAGGCTGGAAGCTTGGCAGGCTCAGAGCCTATCACACCATGCATTTTATTCCATGGAGATGAAGCGCCAGAATAAACTTTTTAATCAGGGACATCATGTGATTGGATTTGCACTTTAGAAAGATTGCCTTGGCTGTACAGGAGAGAATAACTCTGGGTCGGAGGTCAGTTACAGCCTCGAAAACCAGTTTAGACAAGATTTAAACTAAAGCAGTGGAAACGACGATGTAGAGCAAAGGAAAGATGCGAGAGATTCTGCAGTAAGATCGTCAGACTTCAGGGCGGTTAAAGGTCTGGGGGTTAAAGGTATATGGGTTGACACGGGGGTAGGGGGAAGGGAAGAGCAAAGAAGGAGTACTTGAGAGTTTTTAAAAAATTTCTGGCAAGGGAGGAAAATCTGGATATTTGATAAAGTCTGACTAACTTAGGGAATAAAGGAAAACAAGGGCAGGGGATGGATGGTTGAAGGGTGACAAAGACTTTTTCTCATTGGTAGAAGTTTAATTTGGTTTCTCTGAGCCCTCTTCTGTCAAGGCTTCCTGCCCGGGCCCTGTCTTTGGTCTGCCAAGTCCAGTTTTAGCAAGAATTCTGCTGAGTCAGTTTAGAGAGAATCTCCCACCCTTGATATCTGATCACCCTCAGTGTCTAATCACAGTAATCAGTTTTTAGCAGGAATCCTGTGAAAATGGTTTAGCAAGAATCACCCCTACCCTTGGTGTCCCCTCTTAGTAATTTTCCATACACTGGCCCCTCTCACTCTGCTCCTGGGCTACACATCTCCAGCTGTCTTTGTTGTATTTGCAATTGAGCCCAATCTCTCTCCCCCATTGCAAAAGTCTTGAGTAAAGTCTTCCTTATCGTTTTAACAAGTATCATTTTTTCTTTAACAATGGGGGGAATCATCTCTTTGTAACTAAAGTTACTTCCATATGCCTCTAAACTTTAGTTTGTGCATACACCTTCTAACTAGCGTATGGCTAAATAACATGCCTAGATCTTGCACTGCAGGGGTTTATCAGGCATTATGATGTACACAATCCAGCCATTTATGCCCCAAGAACCTAGCAAGCTGGCTTCCTCCCCTTAATTAAAAAAAAGGAAAAAAAAAAAGTGTCAGTCTGACACCCACTATGTGGCAGCTCATACAATTCCTTCCTTAAACACTTTACAATCATCTTGCAGGGGGCTAAAGCAGCAACACTCCCGTGAGACAAGGCAAGCCTAGAGGAAAGAGAGACTAACAGTCTTGGGAACACTTTGGGGTTGAGGTCTAGTAAAGACTACTTTTCTGTTTCTAACCTCAACTTATTTAAAGGAAGCTATTGTAACCATCCAAATTTGCTGTTGTAGCGTGCAAGCTTCTTGATAAATAAAGGAATGGGCATGGCTATGCTCTAAAAAAAATTTTTTTTTAAGGACACTGAAATTTGAATTTCATGCCATTGTCATGTGTCCCAAAACAGACTTTTATTTTTTTAACCATTGAAAATGTAAAAACCATTCTTGGCTTACAGGCGTACAAAATCAGGCGGTGGGCTGCATTTGCCTTATGAGCTGTAGGTCGTTTGCAGACTTGGTAGGCATAAAATGTCAGGATTCAAAAACTATGTGTTAAGTGTGGGACCTGGCGTGGGGCGGTGCGGTAGAGGGACTTCACAGGCTAACTTCTAATACTATAACGTATGTGAAAGCAGTTTCCAGTGATTTTTAGTCCAAGTGGCCAAGCGCAGGAATGGTGACAGCAGAGTGGTACGGACCGCGGTCCAGGCCGCCTCGCCGGGTGTCCGCAGGCGCGTGCACGCAGGCAAGTTTCCGGCCCGCGCTCAACCGGGCTCTACAGCGCATGTCTGGGGAGGGGGCGGAGCGGCGACTCATGGGTGGGCCGAGGTTCCCGCGAGGCTGAGGAGCTCCTCGCCGGTGGGCGTGTACACTGGGGCGGCCCTGCGTCACTTCCGCCGCGGAGGGACGGAGCTGGGGGCGGGTGGCGCCCCGGCTGTCGCTCCGCTGTTTGTGCTGGAAGCTCAGCTGATGCCGGCTGGCCGGCCGAGGGGACGCCCGTGCCGGGAAGAGGCGCGTCGCCACTGCCGCCTAAGTAGTTGCGGCCTGCATCCCGGTAAGTTGCCCGTGGGGGGCCGGCGGGACGGTAGGCTACGGGAGAGGGCAGCCGGGTGGTCCGGGCACTCGTCTGGGATTCCAGGTCTTCTTATCTCTCCCCGGAGGGCGCTTCCAGGGCGAGAGAGCGGGGAGACGCCCGGCCCCGAGGAGGTCCCCGAATCCAGGCTCCAGGAGGCGGCCGGGCGCCGGAAGGAGCCCTCGGGTCCCGGGCCTGATGGGTGCGCGACGCTCTCTGCCTCCTCTGACTCCGTGGGTTTTGCGGGTCCAGACGCGCAGACTGTTTTGGTTTCCCTGGTCCCGCCCCGCGTTGCCTGTCCCATCCCCCAAGCCTCCCAGCCTAGGTTCCCCGAGTCTGCCTGGCTTCCCCTGGGCAGTAGGTTCTCCAGCAGTTCGCGGGAACCTGTTAAAGCGATGTCCCTATTCTTCATCATTCTCCACTGTCGGCGCACCTGGTTTGTCAGCTGCTCCGTGTTTTTAATTATCAGCAGTTTCTTTGTAACCCCACGCACGTTGAATTCTATTCCGGGCTGCTGTTGCTTCAGGCGAATTCAGGTGCGTGCTTTTTGAAAGGTGAAGTTGTGTGGATCATTGTGTTGCAGTGCTTCCCCTCGCTGTCATGTCTGTCATCGTGTGGGGAGGAACCTGGTTTCTACGCCCAATACAATGATAACTTTCGATAAAAGTGGTGACACCTAGGAAAAACTTGGACGTGGCATGAGGAACTATCACATAATCCTATTTAAAGTGATGTTTTTAGTTCCAGTAACATCCCGGTTGGTCTGCATCCCAATCTACAGTCCCAATTCTTGAGCTTTCAAAAATTAGTGTATCGAGAAAATGCTGTTAAGACAGTGAAATATTAAGAATTTTGAAATCCGGGAGTTTAAAAAAAGTGTGAACCGAGAGTTTAATGCCGCTTATGAGGCAGGTGTTTCAAACCCATTTCAGTTATTTTGTTAAATGGCTTGTGCAAATTAGTTGTACTTTGAACATAAGAACGTGCTCTTATTTCGGGATTTTTATTAAACTTTTTCTCAGGGTTGCTCATTTTTCTGTTTCTGTATCGGATCTAAATTAAAACCTTGAAAGCATTGTCCTTTTAACAAGTGATGTTGGCTGAAAAGATGACTTTCACTAGCTTGTATATTTACTTGCTTCAATGTACCTTGAGTTGTTTTTTTGCTTACTAATAATGACAGAGGATTTGGGCCGAAGGGTACATACTGTCTTGCTTGTGAAACATAAATCTGTGTAAAGGTCATAGTTAGAACTCTTAGCCCAACATCTTCCTATCATGTCTTAGTTCTAACCTTTCTTTCCCATGTCTTGTATTTTACTTTATTCATTATCCTTGCTTTTTAGAAGTGCCATTGCCCTGAGTTTTTCGGGATATCTTTTGTCCTGTGCCTTTTTTGTTTGCTTGGAAGACTACCTCTTCCTAACTCTGCATGGCAGTCAAGGCTCTACCCTTGTTCTCTCTACACCAGAGTGTTAAAATTTGAAACCCAAGGAATACTTTAGTAGTTCCATGAATATCCTGAAATGTCTTGGAAAATATAGTGTATATATGCAAATAAGCATTTTTCAAAGAAGAGGAGCTTTTATCAAGTTCTGGGATCCCCAAATTCTCAAGAAGTGTTACTATACACCCTTCTTCGTTCGGTAAATTCAGTCTTATGGTTTTAGCTGTCACTGTGGTAATAACTCCAAACATTATTCCACAACCTGTGTTCCTGTAGTACATCTCCATTTGAATATCCCACTGTTAACTGCATCCTGTAAATCCAAGAGAGTTTTATTAAATTGGCCCCCTTCCCAGTTATCTCGTATTCACAAATGGCACTCTTCCTGTTTCTCTGTTTAAAAACACTTAAGTTGTCTTGACACCTACCTCTCCTTACCCCATTCTTTCCTGTTACCAAGCCCTGTGTTTTGTTGTTTAACCACTTTCAAAGTGTGGCTCAGAGTAGCCCTCGTTTCCATTATAGTACCTTTACTTTAATTCAAACCCTTGTCACTTCATGGCTGCATTATTGCAATAACTCGGTGAAGTCCTCCATGCATTCATTCTTTCCATCGTCAGCGGAGCCTCCACCTCGGAGTTCCCTTATTTCTTCTACTTACAACGTCATTCCGTTCTCTAGTGGGCGGGTCTAAGCCTCACTGTTCTATTTATACCTCCATTGTATTTGTACTACCCTGTAAATAGGGAGTCTGGTCCTCCCTGCTCTTTTCTCAGTTGATGATGGCACTTCCCAGTTTACCTTCTTTATCTGTTTGCAATCTAACTTTTGTCCCAGCTGAATTTGCTCTCCAAACCCTTGTCTGCATTTGCTAGTGTTGTGACTTGGGAGCAGTTAAATTCAGCTTCTTGATTTTGTTGCCAGCTCTCTCTGTTGAGTAATTTTTACTTGACAACTATAGTTTCTAGACTACAGTTGTATTAAAATAGGTGTATTAAAATAGTATGATCATGAGATCGTCTTGTTTTCCTTTAATTGTTCCCTTTTTCAAATTTGCTTTATATGCTGTATTTCAATGCCAAGTCGATAGGTGTATTCATAATTGGTCATGAGGATTATCTCTTAATGGAAAGAAACAACGCAGATCCCTTACCTCTAAGATATGTAGCTCTGTCCTCTGCTTGACTCTTAGGCCCATGTCTGCCATCTTTCCCACTTCTTACTTTCCTTTAACTACCTTATTCTTGCTATTCCTGAATAGACAAAGCTTATTCCTGTCTCCAAAGCCTTGGTTGCTTCTTCCTCTTCCTTGAATGCTTTTTACCCAGAAACTTTTAATAATTTGCTTCCTCGCTTCATTCAGGTCTCCAGTAACATGTCAACTCAATTCTTCTCCTGACCACATCAACTAAAATAGCACTTTCTGTGCCCTTTCTCCCCAACCCCCAGCTTTATTTTTCTTCACGGCACTTCTCGGCCTGTTGCTATACATTATATTAGTTATTTGTTTATTAATAAGTTGTCTTTTTCTCCAAGACCTAGGAGACTACCTGAGGTTTAATAAGTAAGTGGATTATTCCTTTTACTATGAAATAGTATCCCTTTTTAATCTCATTTCATGCTTTTGCCTTAAAGGGCTTTTTGCTTTCTTTTGGTAATATAGGCCTGGCATATATTTTCCCCTATTCCTTTATTTTTAACCTTTCTTTATCACAGGAGTGTCTAGTAACTAGTATGTAGCTGGAGTTTTCATTTCTAAAATTTTGCTCTTCCTGTACACTCTTTGTACAGTTCTTTTTTTGTTTCCTTATTTTTGTTCCCTCTATCATTGACTGTTTTAAACCTACTGAATTTTTTTCTATTATTTCTAATCTTGGTTACACGTTTTCCTGTTAGCTATACTTGCTGGTACTTCCTTGAAGTGGTTCTTCTTTGACTGTGAGTTAATCTTCAGTGGTGGTTGCTGAGTGTGGGAGTCTCTTGCCGTGAGCTTTGGAAGTGTCCTTCCGTGGTGGGACTCAGTGGACTCAGCAGAGGCCCCATGGAGTTTACTAGCTCTGACTAGTTTTCATTTGCTTAGGGTTTCTGCACCATAAAGGTAATGTGACTGCAGATCCAGGCATGTGATTCCTCTTCAACTGCGGATTTCCCACTGTTGGGTTTGTTTTTTTAACTTTCTTGTGGTAAAAAATATATCATAAAATTTACCACCTTAACCATTTTTAAGTGTATAGTTCAGTGGCATTCAGTGCATTCATGTTGTAAAACAAATCTCCAGTACTTTCTCAGTTTGCAGAACTGAAACCCTACCATTAAACAACAGCTCGCCTCTGCCCCATTCCTCCAGCCCCCTGTAACCATCATTCTACTCTCTGTCTCTGAATTTGACTGCTCTAGGTACCTCATGTAAGTGGAATCACACAGTACTTGTCCTTTTGTGACTGGCTTATTTCACTTAAGCTCATGTTCTCAAGGTTCATGCATGTTGTAGACTGTGACGGGATGTCCTTCCTTTTTAAGGCTGCATAATATTCCATTGTGTGCATATACCACATTTTGTTTATTTAACTGTCTGTGGACATTTGGGTTGTTCCCACCTCTGCTATTATGAATAGTGTTGCTATGAACGTAGGTATACAAATATCTTTTTGAGGCCCTGCTTTCAATTCCTTTGAATATGTACGTAGAAATAGGATTGCTGGATCATATGATAGTTCTAGTTTTAATATTTTGAGGAACTGCTATACTGTTTTCCATAGCAGCCACACCGTTTTACAGTCCCAGTAACAGTGCTCAGGAGTTCCAACCTCTCCACATCTTTGCCATCACTTGGTATTTTCTGGTGTTTTGTTTTGTTTTTGGGGCTTAAACAACAGAATTTATTTCTCAGGTATTTTCTGGTTTGTTTTTTTCTTTTGCTTTGTTTTGTTTTTTATACTAGCCATCCTGATGAGTGTGAGGTGATACCTCATTTGGTTTTGATTTGTATTTCTCTGATGATCAGTGATGTTATTCATCTTTACATATGCTTGTTCACTGTTTGTATGTCATCTTTGGAGAAATGTCTGTTCAAGTCTTTTACCCATTTTTTAATTGAGTTATTTGATTTTTTGTTGTTGAGTTGTAGGAGTCCATTATTGGTTTTGAGTATGGCTTTTTATCCACGAGTACTTTAGTTGTATTTTATCATGTTATTTCTGTCTTGGAGATTGTGAGGCTTATTAATTCGGCTTATTACATTACTGCAAGTCCTGAGGGGTTCAGAAGAGCCAGGAAAGCAGATAGGTTTGCTTCTTTTCTCTCCTTCCCTCTATAAAATTGCGTGTTTTAAAATAATATGCTCACATGTGATTTAGACAGATTTTAGTTCGGACTGTCACCTTCTGAAGAGTCACAATGGGTTCTTGGTTTCTGTCTTGTTCCGTTACTCCGTCTGTCAGCGATCTGCTGGAAGCAGATCTAATGTCATTCCTTTGCTTATCATACTTCATTGACAGTTCGATCTTTACTCTCCTTGGCGAGATTATCAGACCCTTGGTAACCTGGTCCACTGTGTCTTTGCAGTATCCCCTTATACCTCTCGCTCATTCTCTCCAGGTCCTGGAATGAAACAGCTACTTGCAATTTTTGTTTATATTGTGTATATTTTCTTAAATGCTTTTTTTGTGTTTGCTTGTGTTTGTTTTTCCCATTATCTAGCATTCTCTCCTTCCCCTCTTATCTTTTACAATGTAATGAATTCCTTTTTTGCTCAGTTTTCAGCATCTTTTTTCAGACTTACCTGGGTATCTACTCTCACCTTGTGTCTTCCATTCACATAGCACCATCTGTTAAAGTGCATTAAAGTGTTTGCTTTTTTTTTTTTTTTAACTACAAAAGTGATACCTGCTCTTTGTAAGTAATTGAGTCTGTCCAAAAATAAAAGTAAAAGCCCTTCTCATTCTCTTTTGATTCCACTTCTCAGCTCACAGGAATTAACAAACAGGTACTTACCCTTTCAGAATCTGTGTGTGTGTGTGTGTGTGTGTGTGTGTGTGTGTGTGTGTGTAGCCACAGATTTAAACTGCATATATAGGTTTTTGTTTTCTTTTATTACATAATATCTTCGTGTCTACATCTTTGTATCCTCATGTGTGTATGGTATATATGATATTGCAGCTTGCCTTTCTCACTGTACTGTGTATGAAGGATATATAGGCAGATCACCTATTCTCCTTAACTGCTGTGTAACATTACATTGTAACTCAGTTTATTGTATGTATGTACCGTAATTTATTTAACCACCCCTTGCTAGAAGAAACTTAGAGTTGTTTTTCAAGCAGTGTGGCAGGGAATGTGTGTACATATCTTTACTCCTATGCAGTTATTTTTGTAGGATAGAGTCTTAATAGCGGAATTGCTAATAAAAGAATATGTGCCTTTAAAATTTTGATAGATAGCATTTAAAATTTCATTAGCTACTGTCAGATATTTCATTAGACACTGTCAGGTAGCCCTCTGTGTCCCGTTTCCCCAGGTATTATCAGTACTGGGTATTATCAATCATTTATATTTTACCAATTGAAAGAACAAAATATCTGTTTTAAATGACATTTATGTTGTGGTTATGAACCCCTTGTCTGTTAGAAGTGGCACACAGCTTATTCTAGTCTGACTTCTTTGATTAAATAAGCACTTTGTACTAGACAGTGAAATCTTCCTTACAAGGCTATCTCGAGCTCTAGACTGAAAGTTTCTTGGTATCCTGTTTGTGGTCTTAGCATCTAGCGCTATGTCTGGTGTAGAGTTGTGGTCGAACGCGTGCCCAACATACAGTGAGGCCAAGCAAACTGAAATGTCCACGTTTGGAGTGGGAGAAAGGTTTATTGCAAGGGTCATGCAAGGAGAACGGGTGGCTCCTGCTCAAAAGACCTGAACTCTGATGGGTTTCGGGAAAGAGTTTTTATAGGCACAATTTGTGGGGAGGTCTGCAGGGTGTGTGCCCCTCCTCTGATTGGTTGAGGTAGCCGGGTGGTGTTCCAGGAATCTCAGCCATCAGCCTTCTGGTTCCAACCAGTCTGGGGTCCTAGTGCTTGTGCTCAGCCTGAAGTTACCATCCTCCACCGGGGTGGGGGCCTGAGTTCCTGTAGAAGAACCCAGAGATATGTACCAGATTGTTCTGTACATTCCCCCAGGAGGAACCAGGACCTGCCCCATCTCTGCACTGTTGTTTCTTTCTGCATCACCGCATTCCCTTAATTAGTGACTGTTTGACTCTGCCCTTTGGAACTCAGGGAAGGTCTAGGAGGCTGAAAGCCTTTTTCCTACAAACAAGAAACTGGGGACACAAAGGCTTTCGTGCCTGGGAGGGTCCTGCTCAGTTTCGGCCCCCTTTTCTTTGATATGCGTCAGTCTTGAGTGGAACAGGTGTTGGAAAAGAAAATAACATTTTGGATAGAGAGGTTAATCATAAACTCAGCAGAGGACCTCGGTTTTAGGGGGACTCAGTTTCAGATTAAATATTCTACAAACGGTTTGCAATGAGTAGGAGTGTAAGACTTGACTCTCGTCTTCAAAGAACTTACAGTCCAGTGTCACATAAACTGTCAAGACTTTAAATAGCATAGGAAGGAAGAAAAGCAGCATAATATCTAAATTGTGTCACCGAAAAATTAATCAGTAGATCTAAAAAAGAATTGGAGAATTTTATTTGAGCCAAATTTGAGGATTATAACCTGGGAAGAGCATCTCAGAAAGCTCTGAGAACTGTTCCGCCAGTTAGAAGTCAAGACACAGTTTAAGTTTTTTGAGACAGAGGGCTGTACATTAAATGATGTATATTGACAGTTTACGTAATCCAGATTTAAGTGCCATCGTGGTGGTTCATGTGACCCTTTACAAGATCAAGAACGAATGCTCTGTCTTCCTGATGCTAGGAGACTGTTGCTGTATGATTCAGCAGGTATTCCTGCTGATGGGGGAGGTCTGGTCAAGTCATGATACAGGTGCACCATGCACAGTGTGGGGAGAGGGGAGGCCAAAGGGCAGAGAAGAATTTTTCTGTTTAAATTTTTCTTGTCTTGCCATAAATATGAATTTTATTTCACAATTGCATGTTCAGTTTTGTGCTGTAGGAAACCTTATCTATTGGGTAGCTTCTCTAAATTAGTTTTCAAATTAGTTTTCATGAAACATCCTACTACTAACTTTTTTCATTGACTTCCGTAATAAAAGATGACTGATTTTCTGTTCGCTTAAAAGTGAAATCTGTTTTGCCATAATGAAAATATATTATCCTATCTTCTTTTGAGACAAGTTGCTGAGTTTAGTTCAAGTAGTAATTTACCTTGAATCCTAATTTTTTTTTTCTTGCATTTCAGATAAGACCATGAATTATGGCATTTCTTAAATGAAGCATTCAGGAATGAAGTGAAAGTCATAACGTATAGAAAATAAATGATTTTTAAGTTATGTCTGTTAATTTGACTATAAGTCTATATTATATTTACCTCCTTAGTAATGCGAGAAGTCTTTGTGGGAAGCAGAGGAGCAAGCAGCTGCCTTTCTTGTGCTCGCCTCAACGTTTCTGGAGGATAAGCCACGTCAGTCTACAAAGAGGTTTTCATACAAGCAAAATAAGATGTAAATGGACCAAAAGTGAAGCTCATTCTTGCAGTAAGCACTGTTACTCTCCAAGCAACCATGGTTTACATTTTGGAATTTTGAAACTTAGCACTTCTGCTCCCAAGGGACTTACAAAAGCGAGCCTTTGTATGTCCCGTATTAAAAATACTTTGACCTCTGTTTCGAAGGCTGTTTTTGGCAAGCAGAATGAAATGATCTCTCGTTTAGCTCAACTTAAGCCAAGTCCTCGAATATTAAGAAAAGTGTCAGATAGTGGCTGGTTAAAACAGAAAAACATTAAACAAACCATCAAATTTCTGAAAAAATACAGCAACAAATCAGCAGAAAAGGGTTCTTTTGCAGCAAAGGAAAGCCACGTTATGGAGAAAGAAGATATAGGTAAACAAAGCCTTTTTCATTACACGAATAATCTAACCACAAAATTTGGAGAGTCATTCTACTTTTTATCAAGTCATATTAATTCATACTTCAAGCGTGAGGAAAAAATGTCTGAACAAAAGGAAAATAAAGATTTCCAGGGCAAATCAGAACTTGAACTTAAAAAGAGTGAGGATGAGAAACCCAGTTCTCCAGATCCTGGCGTCCTGACTGATAAGAAACTGGGCTCAGAAGCTTCTTTATGTTCTGAGGACAATGCTGCAAGTCCCAGTGGGACACCTGAGGTTCTTCCCATTTCTACTAAACAAAGTATTGCTAACTTTCTTTCTCGTCCCACTGAAGGTGTACAAGCTTTAGTAGGTGGTTATATTGGTGGACTTGTCCCCAAACTAAAGTATGATTCAAAGAGTCAGTTAGAAGAGCAGGAAGAGGCGATGAAAGCTGAGCAGGCCATCAGCAAAGACAAAAATGCAGAGGAGAAAAGGCGGTTATCTCTTCAGCGAGAAAAGGCAAGTCGTTATTCAGCGTGGTTTTAAGTTTTAATTTTTGTCGAATTTCTAAGTTGCCTTTCCTAATGGGACCTAAGACACTTTAATCATCTGTTGGTATCACTGGAGCAGTTGCATACTCAAATCATACATATTTTAACATGTCTTTGCAGATAATTGCCAGAGTGAGTATTGATAACAGAACCCGGGCATTAGTTCAAGCGTTAAGAAGAACAACTGACCCAAGGCTCTGCATTAATAGAGTTGAAGAACTGACGTTCCATCTTCTAGAATTTCCTGAAGGAAAAGGAGTGGCTGTCAAGGTAATTCTGATACCTTTAATCTGGTTTTATTTTGGAATAAAAATACTGATAAACCTTCTAAAATGGAGAAGGCAACGCGTTTCATTTTTCTATTTAAATTTTTTTGTGGTTTTATCGTACATGTGATGTGTTATATATTTAGTAATTGCCCTGTGCTTTGCATTATGCCAAATGCTCCCTTTTATTCTGTGATATGTTATGCTCTTAGTACTCATACCTGTACTTTAAGATTAAACATTTTAAAATAGAGGATAAATCTCAGTATATTAGTTGAATTGCCTATTAGCTGCCATGGTTTTCTTAAATGCAGTGTAGGTATTTATGCTGTGTAACTACTCTTAAGACAGGAGTCGTAATTCATAAGTAAAAACATTGCTAATTTTTATTTCATGATCTTTCTGTACTTGAAAGTCTAAAAAATTTCATGATCTTATCAGTAATTGAACTTGTGATCCTATTACTAAAACGATTAGCTTTTCTTTGCCTCAGTGTTTTCAAATATAAAACAGTGGAGATAATTTAGACCCATTTAAATAGACCATTTTCAGAGAAATAATATAAAATGTGAATGATGCGGTTGAGTGTCTTTACACCCGTACTGAGGTTATTTGTAATACATAATGAACAATTTGGAAATATCATATAATGAATAGACAGTTTTTAATGTTTTGTTAGAGATCCGTTAGTGCTTATTTTTAACCTGCCACCCAGAAAGTTATGTTAACTTAGTTCGTATTTATTCAATGTTTTGATAACCATCTTGCTCAAAAGTTATGTTTTTAAGTCATTTACCCTCTGTAGTTTTATATTGTGTAATACATACATTATAATAGCTAAACTTTAGAATTTCATGTTCATAGAATTTGGGATTATCTTTCATATATATGTAATCTCTTACCTAAAAGATAAAATTTCCAAATATAGATATGCTTTTAGGTCATTTAACATGTTGGTGATATACTGAAAGCAGAGCTCTAAGATGGAATTGCATACTTTAAAGAACTTTTAAAAAACGTTTCATTGAAGTGTAATACACATGCAGTTTTAAGTGTGAAGTTCAGTGAGTTTTCACGTATATCCACATAACCAGCACCCAGAATTCTGTTCTGAAGAACAGAATTTGTCAGCACTTCAGAAGCCTCCCTTGGGCCCCCTTTCAGTCACAATCTCCCAAAAAAATAATCACAAATCAGTTTTGCCTGTTTTTGTACATTATGTAAACTCTTATGATTGGCTTCTTTCACTCAACATGCTGGTAGGAATCTTTTACATTGTTGTGGGTAGTTGGAGGTAATTTATTCTTGTTGCTCTTGTATTCCGTGGTGTGAATGTATCACAGCTTATTTATTCATTGTAGTGTTGTTGGATTTCTGGGTAGTTTTCAGTTTTAGTCTGTTATGACTAGTTTTGCTAATAGAAACTTTGAGAAGTCTTATTTTACATAACTGATCCCAAATCTAGGGACCCTTCAATACCAAGGAGAAATGTGATATGTGTTTTCCTGTAGAATGGCTCACCTTCTGGATTTACCTGGCTTCCTCCTCATTGGTATAGTTGATGTATTCCTCTTTCCTTTTTATTTCCTGCACATTGGAATTTAAATATAAAGACCTGATTGAGTTAAGCATTTTCTTGTTAGGGCGCATTGTAGATGATATGCACCTCATATTGCATTGTGTCAGAACACACATAATTGGTTCAACAACAGTTAGTAATGCTAAGGTTGACCACTAGATTAGGGAGATCTTTTCATTAGTCTGATCTTTTCATTGGACAATTAGGCTAGAACCATTAGCCATCAACCATTAACCTAATTGTTTCTAGAACTAGTCATTTCATTAGGGTTGCAGAATGATATATTTCTAATTCTGTCATTCCTTCTGCTTTATAATTGACATTCTCCTGTAAAAGTAGAGCTTTCTTCACCAACTAAAGCTATTTGGTTACTCTCAAAGATCAATGTTGCAGGAAAAGCAGAAGAAATGCTTAATTTCTTTCTACTTAGTCACCAGTTTTCAAAGTAAAGAGTTGCTTTTTTTTTTAAAAAATAGATCTTTATTGGAATATAATTGCTTCACAATACTGTGTTAGTTTCTGTTGTACAGCAAAGTGAATCAGCCATATGCATACATATATCCCCATACCCCCTCCCTCTTGAGCCTCACTCCCACCCTCCCTATCCCACCCCTATAGGTCATCGCAAAGCTGATCTCCCTGTGCTATGCTGCTGCTTCCCACTAGCTGTCTATTTTACATTCGGTAGTGTATATATGTCGATGCTACTCTCACTTCACCCCAGCTTCTCCCTCCCCTCCCCGTGTCCTCATGTCCATTCTCTATGTCTGTGTCTTTATTCTTGCCCTGCCACTACCTTTTCATCAGTACTTTTTTTTTTTTTTTTTTAAGATTCCATATATATGTGTTGGCATACGTGATTTTTCTCTTTCTGACTTACTTCACTCTGTATGACAAACTCTAGGTCCATCCACCTCTCTACAAATAACTCAATCTCGTTTCTTTTTATGGCTGAGTGATATTCCACTGTATATATGTGCCACATCTTCTTTATCCATTCATCTGTCGATGGACATTTAGGTTGGTTCCATGTCCTGGCTATTGTAAATAGAGCTGCAGTGAACATTGTGGTACATGACTCTTTTTGAATTATGGTTTTCTCAGGGTATATGCCCAGTAGTGGGATTGCTGGGTCATATGGTAGTTCTGTTTTTAGTTTTTTAAGAAACCTCCATACTGTTCTCCATAGTGGTTGTATCAATTTACATTCCCACCAACAGTGCAAGAGGGTTCCCTTTTCAACACACCCTTTCCAGCATTTATTGTTTCTAGATTTTTTGATAATGGCCATTCTGACCGGTGCAATGTGATACCTCATTGTAGTTTTTTTTTTTTTTTTTTTTAAGCTACAGCCAATCAAATAATCTCCTTTCTTTTTTATTTATTTATTTATTTATGGCTGTGTTGGGTCTTCATTTCTGTGCGAGGGCTTTCTCTAGTTGTGGCAAGCAGGGGCCACTCTTCATCGCGGTGCGCGGGCCTCTCACTATCGCGGCCTCTCTTGTTGCGGAGCACAGGCTCCAGACACGCAGGCTCAGTAATTGTGGCTCACGGGCCCAGCTGCTCCGCGGCATGTGGGATCTTCCCAGACCGGGGCTCAAACCCGTGTCCCCTGCATTGGCAGGCAGATTCTCAACCACTGCGCCACCAGGGAAGCCCCTCATTGTAGTTTTGATTTGCATTTCTCTAATGATTAGTGATGTTGAGCATCTTTTCATGTGCCTCTTGGCCATCTGTATGTCTTCTTTGGTGAAATGTCTATTTAGGTCTTCCACCCATTTTTTAATTGAATTGTTTGTTTTTTTGATATTGAGCTCCATGAGCTGTTTGTATATTTTGGAGATTAATCCTTTGTCTATTGTTTCATTTGCAAATATATTCTTCCATTCTGAGGGTTCTCTTTTTGTCTTGTTTATGGTTTCCTTTGCTGTGCAAAAGCTTTGAAGTTTAATTAGGTCCCATTTGTTTACTTTTGTTTTTATTTCCATTACTCTAGGAGGTGGATCAAAAAAGATCTTGCTGTGGTTTATGTCAAAGAGTGCTCTTCCTATGTTTTCCTCTTAAGGGTTTTATAGTATCTGGTCTTACATTTAGGTCTTTAATCCATTTTGAGTTTATTTTTGTGTATGGTGTTAGGGAGTGTTCTCATTTCATTCTTTTACATGTAGCTGTCCAGTTTTCCCAGCACCACTTATTGAAGAGGCTGTCTTTTCTCCCTCGTATGTTCTTGCCTCCTTTGTCGTAAATTAGGTGACCATAGGTGCATGGGTTGATCTCTGTGCTTTCTATCCTGTACCATTGATCTATATTTCTCTTTTTGTGCGAGTACCATACTGTCTTGATTACTGTATCTTTGTAGCATAGTTTGAAGTCGGGGAGCCTGATTCCTCCAGCTCTGTTTTTCTTTCTCAAGATTGCTTTGGTTAATCGGGGTCTTTTTTGTTTCCATACGAGTTGTAAAATTTTTGTTCTAATTCTGTGAAGAATGCCATTGGAAGTTTGATAGGGATTGCATTGAATCTGTAGATTGCTTTGTGTAGTATAGTCATTTTCACAATATTGATTCTTCTAATCCAGGAACTTGGTATAATTCTCCGTCTGTTTATGTCATCTTTTATTTCTTTCATCAGTGTTTTATACTTTTCTGAGTACAAGTCTTTTGTCTCCTTAGGTAGGTTTATTCCTAGGTATTTTATTCTTTTGGTTGCAGTGGTAAATGGGATTGTTTCCTTAATTTCTCTTTCTGATTTTTCATTGTTAGTGTATAGGAATGCCAGAGATTTCTGTGCATTAATTTTGTATCCTCCTTACCAAATTCATTGGTTAGTTCTAGTAGTTTTCTGATGGCATCTTTAGGATTTTCTATGGTATAGTATCATGTCATCTGCAAACAGTGACAGTTTTACTTCTTCTTTTCCAGTTTGTATTCCTTTTATTTCTTTGTCTTCTCTGATTTCCATGGCTAGGACTTCCAAAATTATGTTGAATAAGAGTGGCCAGAGAGGACACTCTTGTTTCGTTCCTGGTCTTAGTGGAAATGGTTTCAGTTTTTCACCATTGGGTGTGATGTTTGCTGTGGATTTGCCGTATATGGCCTTTATTATGTTGAGGTAGGTTCCCTCTGTGCCCATTTTCTGGAGCGTTTTTATCATAAATGGATGTTGAATTTTGTCAAAAGCTTTTTCTGCACCTATTGAGATGATCATATGGTTTCTATTCCTTAGTTTTGTTAATGTGTATCACATTGATTGATTTGTGTATATTGAAGAACCCTTGCATCCCTGGGATAAATCCCACTTGATCATGGTGTGTGATCCTTTTAATATGTTGTTGGATTCTGTTTGCTAGTATTTTGTTGAGGATTTTTGCATCTATGTTCATCAGTGATAATTGGGCAATAATTTTCTTTTTTTGTGGTGTCTTTTTCTGGTTTTGGTATCAGGGTGATGGTGGCTTTGTAGAATGAATTTTGGAGTGTTCCCCCCTGTGCAATTTTTTGGAAGAGTTTGAGAAGGATGAGTGTTAGCTCTTCTCTAAATGTTTTATCGAATTCGCCTGTGAAGTCATCTAGTCCTGGACTTTTGTTTGTTGGAAGATTTCTTTTTTTAATTAATTAATCTATTTATTTATTTATTTTTGGCTCTGTTGGGTCTTCGTTGCTGTGCTCGGGCTTTCTCTGGTTGCAGCGAGCGGGGGCTACTCTTTCTTGCAGTGTGCAGGCTTCTCATTGCAGTGGCTTCTCTTGTTGTGGAGCACAGGCTCTAGGCGCGGGCTTCAGTAGTTGTGGCTCACGGGCTCTAGGCAAGCAGGCTTCAGTATTTGTGGCACGCGGGCTTAGTTGCTCCACAGTATGTGGGATCTTCCCGGACCAGGGCTCGAACCTGTGTCCCCTGCATTGGCAGGCGGATTCTTAAGCACTGCGCTACCAGGGAAGTCCCTGTTGGAAGATTTTTAATTACAGTTTCAGTTTCATTACTTGTGACAGGTCTGTTTATATTTTCTAATTCTTCCTGATTCAGTCTTGGAAAATTGTACCTTTCCAAGAATTTATCCATTTCTTCGTGGTTGTCCATTTTATTGTCATATAGTTGTTTGTAGTAGTCTCTTATAATCCTTTGTATTTCTGCGGTGTCAGTTGTGATTTCTCCTTTTTCATGTCTAATTTTATTGATTTGCTTCTTCTCCCTTTTTTCTTGATGAGTCTTGCTAAAGGTTTATCAATTTTGTTTATCTTCTCAAAGAAGATAAACAGCTCTTCGTTATATTGATCTTTGCTATTGTTTTCTTTGTTTCTATTTCATTTATTTCTGCTCTGATCTTTATGATTTCTTTCCTTCTACTGACTTTGGGTTTTCTTTGTTCTTCTTTCTCTATTTGCTTTAGGTGTAGGGTTAGATTGTTTATTTGAGATGTTTCTTGTTTCTTGAGGTGAGATTGCATTGCTATAACCTTCCCTCTTAGAACTGTTTTGCTGCGTCCCATAGGTTTTGGGTTGTGGTGTTTTCATTGTCATTTGTTTCTATGTATTTTTTTATGTCTTCTTTGATTTCTTCAGTGATCTCTTGGTTATTTAGTAGCGCAGTGCTTAGCCTCCATGTATTTGTGTTTTTTACAGTTTTTTTTCCTGTAATTGATTTCCAGTCTCATAGCGTTGTGGTCAGAAAAAATGCTTGATACGATTTCAATTTTCTTAAATTTTCCGAGGCTTGATTTGTGACCCAAGATGTAATCTATCCTGGAGAATGTTCTGTGTGCACTTGAGAAGAAAGTGTATTCTGCCACTTCTGGGTGGAATGTTCTATAAATATCAATTAAATTTATCTGGTCTATTGTGTCATTTAAAGCTTCTGTTTCCTTATTTTCTGTGTGGATGATCTGTCCATTGGTGTTAGTGGGATGTTAAAGTCCCCTACTATTATTGTGTTACTGTCAATTTTCCCTTTCATGGTTGTTAGCATTTGCCTTATGTATTGAGGTGCTCCTATGTTGGGTGAATAAACATTTATAATTGTTACATCTTCTTCTTGGATTGATCTCTTGATCATTATGTAGTGTCCTTTGTTATCTATTGTAACAGTCTTTATTTTAAAGTCTGTTTTACCTGATACGAGTATTGCTACTCCAGCTTTCTTTTGATTTCCATTTGCATGAAATGTCTTTTTCCATCCCTTCGCTCTCAGTCTGTATGTGTCCCTAGGTCTGAAGTGGGTCTCTTGTAGACAGTCTATATATGGGTCTTGTTTTTTTATCCATTCAGCCAGTCTGTGTCTTTTGGTTGGGGAATTTAATCTATGTACATTCAAGGTTATTATCGATATATATGTTCCTATTACCATTTTCTTAATTGTTTTGGGTTTGTTTTTGTGGGTCTTTTTCTTCTCTTGTGTTTCCTGCCTAGAGAAGTTTCTTTAGCATTTGTCGTAAAGCTGGTTTGGTGGAATTCTGAATTCTCTTAGCTTTTGCTTTCCTGAAAAGCTTTTGATTTCCCCGTCGAATCTGAATGAGATCCTTGCTGGGTAGAATAATCTTGGTTATAGGTTTTTCTCCTTCATCACTTTAAATATATCCTGCCACTCTCTTCTGGCCTGCAGAGTTTCTGCTGAAAAATCAGCTGATAACGTTATGGGGATTCCTTTGTATGTTGTTTTTTGTTTTTCCTTTGATGCTTTTAATATTTTTTCTTTGAATTTGATTTTTGTTAGTTTGATTAGTATGTGTCTTGGTGTGTTTCTCCTAGGGTTTATCCTGTATGGGACTCTCTGTGCTTCCTGGACTATTTCCTTTCCCACGTGAGGGAAGTTTTCCACTATAATCTCTTTAAATATTGTGTCAGACCCTTTCTTTTTCTGTTCTTCTTCTAGGACCCCTATAATTCGAATGTTGGTACATTTAGTGTTGTCCCAGAGGTCTCTGAGATTGTCTTCAATTCTTTTCATTCTTTTTTCTTTATTCTGCTCCTTGGCAGTTATTTTCACCATTTTGTCTTCCAGCTCACTTATTCGTTTTTCTGCCTTCGTTATTCTGGTATTGATTTCCTCTAGTGTATTTTTCATTTCAGTTATTGTGCTGTTCATCTCTGTTTGTTTGTTCTTTAGTTCTTCTAGATCTTTGTTAAACATTTCTTGTTATTTTCTCAGTCTGTGCCTCCATTCTATTTCTGAGATTCTGGATCATCTTTACTATCGTTATCTGAATTCTTTTTCAGGTAGATTGCCTATTTCCTCTTCATTTATTTGGTCTTGTAGGTTTTTACCTTGCTTCTTCATCTGTAACATATTTTTTTGCCGTCTCATTTTTTTTTTCATTTTTTGCATGAGTGGGATTGTGTTCCTGTCTTACTGGTTGTTTGGCCTTAGACTTGCAACAGTGGAGTGTATAGGCTGTAGGGTAGAGCTGTGTCTTGGTGCTCAGATGAGGACCTCTGGGAGACCTCACTCTGATGAATATTCCCTGGGGTCTGAGGTTCTCTGTTAGTCCAGTGGTTCAGACTCGGAGCTCCCACCACAGGAGCTTCGCCCTGACCCCCGGCTCGGAAGCCAAGATCCCACAAGCTGCACGGGCCGGCAAAAAGAAAAAAAAAAGGTGAACAATAAAAAAGTAAAAAATAATATTAGGCTAGGAAACTAACAGCTATGTTAGAAAAAATATAAAAATAAAAATATAGGTGAAACAAAAAAGAGGAGGAGGTAAAAAGGTGGAAAAGGCCTTGGCCGTGGAGGGTGGGGCCTAAGCAAGGGTGAGGTTTGGGCGGTGCGTGGGACCTATGTTTAAGACCCACAGGGCTGGAAAAGGCCCAGGGTGGGGGGACGTAGGGGGAGCTTAAGCTCAACAGAACAGAAGGGGCTTAGGTGTGCCTCCTGCCTGTGGTCTCAGAGGGTGGAGGACCCACCTGGGAGCCCAGCAGGCTTCCTGGGCTCGAGTGGACGGGGCAAACACCCTCTGCTCCTTTCCCTCTCCTCTGGTCCTGGAGGGCTCCTCCTGCCTGCCTCTCCTGTTCTGTCCCGGCCTCCCTCCTATGCCCCCAGGACCAACCCGGCCCGAAGGGGACCACTGAGGGCGTAGGACCTCTGAGGGCAGAATTCCCCAGCCAATTGGGCAGGAGAAACACTGGGCCTCCTCCACCCTGATCCAAGGCCCTGAGGGTCCCTCTAGGCGTGGGAACCCCTCCCCCCTCTCAGCCACCCCTGAGGGGCGCTGTTCCTGTCTGGCCTCCACTTCTCTTCCCGCCTCAGTCCCCCCACGTCCTACTTGTTCGCTTGGGGGTTCTTCCCATCTCCTTGGGCATTGGGGTCCCCCACCAGTGTCCGGCAGGTGCTCTCGTTGTGGGGAGATGCAAACTCTGCATCTCCCCACACCTCCATCTTCAAGAGTTGGTTTAAAAGCTGCCTCAACGGTGAGATGAATTTTTGGCATTTTTTTCTTTTTTTCTTTTTATTATCGTTATGCCCTCATAGTTTTTCATAAATTGTGTTTCTGTAATCTTTCCCCTCCTCCCTTTTTTCTAAATGCTGAATTTGTCTTAAATATGACTAGTAGGGGTCCCTTCAAGCTGTTTCATGTTTCTTTTCTTTTAAAATTTTTTTAAAAACATTATATGTAGAAAATATAGGGCTTCCCTGGTGGTGCAGTGGTTAAGAATCGCCTGCCAACGCAGGGGACACGGGTTCGAGCCCTGGTCCGGGAAGATCCCACATGCTGCGGAGCAACTAAGCCCGTGCGCCACAACTATTGAGCCTGCGCTCTAGAGCCCGCGAGCCACGACTACTGAGCCCGCGTGCCACAACTGCTGAAGCCCGCGCGCCTAAAGTCTGCGCTCCGCAACAAGAGAAGCCATAGCAATGAGAAGCCCGTGCACCGCAATGAAGAGTAGCCCCTGCTCGCCACAACCAGAGAAAAGCCCGCACGCAGCAACGAAGACCAAGCACAGCCAAAAATAAAATAAATAAAATAAATAAAAATTTGAAAAAAAAGAAAAAAGAAAATATACATACTAAAAGTATACAGCTCCATGAATTTTCAAAAATTGAACACATCTATATAACAACCACCCAACTGGGAAACAGAATGTTACCCAAAGCACTCCAAAAACCCCTTTATGCCCCCTTCCAGTCATTATCTTTAAAAAGATTGACCAATTTTCTAGCAGTGTATATTAGTTGTACCTCTTTCTGTGTGTTACATAAATGGAATGATACAACATGTGCTCTTTTATGTCTTTTTTTTTTTTTTTTCTCCCACTCAACATTATGTTTGTGAGAACCTTCTATATTGATGGGTGTAGTTAAGGAACATTCATTCTCATTGTTATGTGTTCTATTGTATGAATATAGTACAATGTATTTATCCATTTTACTACTGATGGACATTTGGGTAGTTTCCAGTTTGGGAATATTTAGGAATAGTGCTTCTCAGATGTATCTTTTGGAAAACATAAGTCTTCATTTCTTTGGGATATATACCAAAGAGGAGTAGTACTGGTTATAGAGTATGCCTGTTCTCATCTTTAGTGCATACTGCCGAATGGTTTTACAAAGTGCTTATACCAGTTGATACTTTCACCAGAACTGTATGAGCCTCCTGGTTGTGTTATTTCCTCTCCAATGCTTTATATCATTTTTTTATTTTAGCCATTTTGTTCGATGTTTAGTGATGTTAAATTGTGCCTTTAATTTGTATTTCTCTGGTAACTATGAAGTTTAGCAACTTTCCAGTGTTTACTGGCCTTTTGTATACTGCCCTCATGAAGTGCCTATTCCAGGTCTTGCTCGTTTTTCCATTGGGTTGACCAGCTTTTTCTTACTGATTTGTTGGATTTCTTTATATATTATGGATGTAAGTCTTTTTATATGTATTGTAACATATGTATATATTATATATATATATATATATACACGTATATATGTCTGATAAATATATTCTCCCAGGCTGTGGGTTACCTTTTCACTCTTTATAATCGTTTTTGACAAGTAGATATTCTTTTTTTTTTTTTTTCCTGGCCGCATTGCACAGCATGCGGAATCTTGGTTCCCTGACTAGTGATGGAACCCATGCCCCCTGCAGTGGAAGCGTGGAGTCTTAACCACTGGATCGCCAGGGAAGTCCTGATGAGTAGATATTCTTAATTTTAATATAGTCCAGTTTATAAATATTTTCCTTTATGGTTAGCACTTTGTGTCCTATTTAAGAAATCTTTGCCTGTTCTAAGATCATAAAGATATTTATCTTGTCATGATCTGTATGTGTTAAAAATAATCTTACATCTTCACTCTTGATTTGACAAAAGCAACAAAATATCTTTTCTCTCAATATAGGAAAAAATTATTCCATATTTACTACGATTGAGACAAATTAAGGATGAAACTCTTCAGGCTGCAGTTAGAGAAATTTTGGCCTTAATTGGCTACGTGGATCCAGTGAAAGGAAGAGGAATCCGGATTCTCACAATTGATGGTGGAGGAACAAGGTAAGGCTAGAAAAAAGATTAAAAAAAAATTTTTTTTTATCGAAGTATAGTTGATTTGAAATGTTGCGTTAATTTTTGTTGAAGAGCAAAGTGATTCAGTTATACACATATTTTTTTATATATTCTTTTCCATTATGGTTTATCAAAGATACTGAATATAGTTCTCTGTGCTATACAGTAGGACCTTGTTGTTTATCCATTTTATATATAATAGCTTACATCTGCTAACCCCAGCCTCCCACTCCATCCTCCCCCAACCCCCTCCCCCTTGGCAACTACAAGACTGTTCTGTATGTTTGTAAGTCTGTTAGAAAAAATGATTTTTTAAAACTATAGATCCTAAATATTAAAAATAGAACTACCATATTATCCAACAATTTCACTTCTGGGTATTTATCCAGAGAAAACAAAACACTAATTTGAAAAGATATATGTACCTCTAGTTTATTGCAGCATTATTTACAATAACCAAGATATAGAAACAATCTGTGTCCACTGATGGATGAATGGATAAAGAATATGTGATGGATAAAGAATATGTGAGGGATAAGTATACACACACACACATATAGGTACTACACACACACGAATAATACTCAGCCATAAAAAAGAATGAAATCTTGCCATTTGTGACAGCATGGGTGGAACTTGAGGTTATTGTGCTAAGTGAAATAAGTCAGACAGGGAAAGACAGATACCACATAATTTCACTTATATGTGGAATCTAAGAAACAAAGCAAACAAAACAAGACAAAACTCAAAGATACAGAGAACAGAGATTGGTGGTTTCCAGTTGGAAGGGGGATTGGAGGTTGGCGGAATGGAGAAGAGGATCAAAAGGTACAAATTTCCAGTTATAAAATAAGTAAGTCATGGGGATGTAATGTACAATATAGTATATATATATATATATATATAGTATATAGTCAATAATATTGTATTGCAAATTTGAAAGTTGCTAAAAAAACTAAATCTTGAATGTTGTCATGTCATGACAGGAAAAAAAATTTTATGACTTATAGTGATAGATGGTTAATAGGCTTATTGGACTGATCATTTTGCAGTGCGTACAAATGTTGAATTATGCTGTACACATGAAACTAACACAATGTCATATGCAATTACACTTCAAAAAAAACTATACATCTAGTTCAGTTGTAGGAATTTTTTAAGCTGATTCAGTGTATTTATATCATTGTAAAGTCAAATTTTTAAAATAAAACATGAAACATGAAATCGTTTTTCTTAATTTACTAATTTATAAATCTAAGAACTTATTTTGAACATATACCTGAATTTCCTTTGATTTTTTTTTTAACATCTTTATTGGAGTAAAATTGCTTTACGGTGGTGTGTTAGCTTCTGCTGTATAACAAAGTGAATCAGCTATACATATACATATATCTGCATATCTCCACCCTCTTGCGTCTCCCTCCCACCCTCCCTATCCCACCCCTCTAGGTGGTCACAAAGCACCAAGCTGATCTCCCTGTGCTATGCGGCTGCTTCCCACTAGCTGTCTATTTTACATTTGGTAGTGTATATATGTCCATTCCACTCTCTCACTTCGTCCCAGCTTACCCTTCCCACTCCCCGTGTCCTCAAGTCCATTCTCTACGTCTGCGTCTTTATTCCTGTCCTGCCCCTAGGTTCTTCAGAACTTTTTTTTTTTTTTTTTTTTAGATTCCATATATATGTGTTAGCATATGGTATTTGTTTTTCTCTTTCTGACTTATTTCACTCTGTATGACAGACTCTAGGTCCATCCACCTCACTACAAATAACTCAATTTCATTTCTTTTTATGGCTGAGTAATATTCCATTGTAAATATGTGCCACATCTTCTTTATCCATTCATCTGTCGATGGGCCCTTAGGTTGCTTCCATGTCCTGGCTATTGTAAATAGTGCTGCAGTGAACGTGTGGTACATGACTCTTTGAATTATGGTTACCTCAGGGTATATGCCCAGTAGTGGGATTGCTGGGTTGTATGGTGGTTCTATTTATAGGTTTTTAAGGAACCTCCATACTGTTCTCCATAGTGGCTGTATCAATTTACATTCCCACCAACAGTGCCAGAGGGTTCCCTTTCCTCCACACCCTCTCCAGAATTTACTGTTTGTAGACTTTTTGATGATGGCCATTCTGTCTGGTGTGCGGTGATACCTCATTATGTGTTTGATTTGCACTTCTCTAATGATTAGTGATGTTGAGCATCCTTTCATGTGTTTGTTGGCAATCTGTAGATCTTCTTTGGAGAAATGTCGATTTAGGTCTTCTGCCCATTTTTGGATTGGGTTGTTTGTTTTTTTGATATTGAGCTGCATGAGATGCTTGTAAATTTTAATCCTTTGTCAATTGCTTCATTTGCAAATATTTTCTTCCATACTGAGGGTTGTCTTTTCGTCTTGTTTATGGTTTCCTTTTCTGTGCAAAAGCTTTTAAGTTTCATTAGGTCCCATTTGTTTATTTTTGTTTTTATTTCCATTACTCTAGGAGGTGAATCAAAGAAGATCTTGCTGCGGTTTATGTCAGAGAGTGTTCTTCCTGTGTTTTCCTCTAAGGGTTTTATAGTATCTGGTCTTACATTTAGGTCTTTAATCCATTTTGAGTTTATTTTTGTGTATGGTGTTAGGGAGTGTTCTAATTTCATTCTTTTACATGTAGCTGTCCAGTTTTCCCAGCACCACTTATTGAAGAGGCTGTCTTTTCTCCATTATGTATTCTTGGCTTCTTTATCAAAAATAAGGTGACCATATTTTTATTGTGGGTTTATCTCTGGGCTTTCTAGCCTGTTCCGTTGATCCATATTTCTGTTTTTGTGCGAGTACCATACTGTCTTGATTACTGTAGCTTTGTAGTATAGTCTGAAGTCCAGGAGCCTGATTCCTCCAGCTCCGTTTTTTTTTTCTCATTATTGCTTTGGCAGTTCGGGGTCTTTTTTGTTTCCATACAAACTGTGATGTTTCTTGTTTTAGTTCTGTGAAAAATGCCATTGGTAGTTTGATAGGGATTGCATTGAATCTGTAGATTGCTTTGGGTAGTAGAGTCATTTTCATGATGTTGATTCTTCCAATCCAAGAACATGGTATATCTCTCCATCTGTTTGCATCATCTTTAATTTCTTTCATCAATGTCTTATAGTTTTCCGCATACAGGTCTTTTGTCTCCTTAGGTAGGTTTATTCCTAGGTATTTTATTCTTTCTGTTGCAGTGGCAAATGGGAGTGTTTCCTTAATTTCTCTTTCAGATTTTTCATCATTAGTGTATAGGAATGCAAGAGATTTCTGTGCATTGATTTTGTGTCCTGCTACTTTGCCAAATTCATTGATTATTTCTAGTAGTTTTCTGGTAGCATCTTTAGGATTCTCTATGTATAGTATCATGTCATCTGCAAACAGTGATAGGTCTACCTCATCTTTTCCAATTTGTATTCCTTTTATTTCTTTTCCTTTCCTGATTGCTGTGGCTAAAACTTCCAAAACTATGTTGAATAATAGTGGTGAGAGTGGACAACCTTGTCTTGTTCCTGATCTTAGGGGAAATGGTTTCAGTTTTTCACCATTGAGAATGATGTTGGCTGTGGGTTTGTCATATATGGCCTTTATTATGTTGAGGTAAGTTCCCTATATGCCTACTTTCTGGAGGGTTTTTATCATAAATGGGTGTTGAATTTTGTCAAAAGCTTTTTCTGCATCTATTGAGATGATCATATGGTTTTTCTCCTTCAGTTTGTTAATATGGTTTATCACATTGATTGATTTGCGTATATTGAAGAATCCTTGCATCCCTGGGATAAATCCCACTTGATCATGGTGTATGATCCTTTTAATGTGCTGTTGGATTCTGTTTGCTAGTATTTTGTTGAGGATTTTTGCATCTATGTTCATCAGTGATATTGGCCTGTAGTTTTCTTTTTTTGTGACATCTTTGTCTGGTTTTGGTATCAGGGTGATGGTGGCCTCGTAGAATGAGTTTGGGAGTGTTCCTCCCTCTGCTGTATTTTGGAAGAGTTTGAGAAGGATAGGTGTTAGCTCTTCTGTAAATGTTTGATAGAATTCGCCTGTGAAGGTATCTGGTCCTGGTCTTTTGTTTGTTGGAAGATTTTTAATCACAGTCTCAATTTCAGTGCCTGTTCATATTTTCTATTTCTTCCTGGTTCAGTCTTGGAAGGTTGTGCTTTTCTAAGAATTTGTCCATTTCTTCCAGGTTGTCCATTTTATTGGCATGTAGTTGCTTGTAGTAATCTCTCATGATCCTTTGTATTTCTGTAGTGTCAATTGTTACTCTCCTTTTTCATTTCTAATTCTATTGATTTGAGTCTTCTCCCTTTTTTTCTTGATGAGTCTGGCTAATGGTTTATCAATTTTGTTCATCTTCTCAAAGAACCAGCTTTTAGTTTTGTTGATCTTTGGTATTGTTTCCTTCATTTCTTTTTCATTTATTTCTGATCTGATCTTTATAATTTCTTTCCTTCTGCTATCTGGGGTTTTTTTGTTCTTCTTTCTCTAATTGCTTTAGGTGTAAGGTTAGGTTGTTTGAGATGTTTCTTGTTTCTTGAGGTGGGATTGTATTGCTATAAACTTCCCTCTTAGAACTGCTTTTGCTGCATCCCATAGGTTTTGGGTTGTTGTGTTTTCATTGTCGTTTGTTTCTAGGTATTTTTTGATTTCCTCTTTGATTTCTTCAGTGATCTCTTGGTTATTTAGTAGTGTATTGTTTAGCCTCCATGTGTTTGTATTTTTTACAGATTTTTTCCTGTAATTGATATCTAGTCTTATAGCATTGTGGTCGGAAAAGATACTTGATACGATTTCAATTTTCTTAAATTAACCAAGGCTTGATTTGTGACTCAAGATACGATGTATCCTGGAGAATGTTCCATGAGCACTTGAGAAGAAAGTGTATTCTGTTGTTTTTGGAAGGAATGTCCTTTAAATATCCATTAAGTCCATCTTGTTTAATGTATCATTTAAAGCTTGTGTTTCCTTATTTATTTTCATTTTGGACGATCTGTCCATTGGTGAAAGTGTGTTGTTAAAGTCCCCTACTATGATTGTGTTACTGTTGATTTCCCCTTTTATGGCTGTTAGCATTTGCCATATGTATTGAGGTGCTCCTATGTTGGGTGCATAAATATTTACAATTGTTATATCTTCTTCTTGGTTTGATCCCTTGATCATTATATAGTGTCCTTCTTTGTCTCTTGTTATAGTTTTTATTTTAAAGTCTATTTTGTCTGACATGAAAATTGCTGCTCCAGCTTTCTTTTGATTTCCATTTGCATGGAACATCTTTCTCCATCCCCTCACTTTCAGTCTGTATGTGTCCCTAGGTCTGAAGTGGGTCTCTTGTAGCCAGTGTATATACGGGTCTTGTTTTTATATCCATTCAGCCAGCCTGTGTCTTTTGGTTGGAGCATTTAATCCATTTACATTTAAGGTAAGTATTGATATGTATGTTCCTATTACCATTTTGTTAATTGTTTTGGGTTTGTTACTGTAGATCTCTTCCTTCTCTTGTGTTTCCTGCCTAGAGAAGTTCCTTTAGCATTTGTTGTAAAGCTGGTTTGGTGGTGCTGAATTCTCTTAGCTTTTGCTTGTCTGTAAAGGTTTTAATTTCTCTGTCGAATCTGAATGAGATCCTTGCTGGGTAGAGTAATCTTGGTGTAGGTTTTTCCCTTTCATCGCTTTAAATATGTCCTGCCACTCCCTTCTGGCTTGCAGAGTCTCTGCTGAAAGTCAGCTGTTAACCTTATGGGGATTCCTTTGTATGCTATTTGGTGTTTTTCGCTTGCTGCTTTTAATATTTTTTCTTTGTATTTAATTTTTGTTAGTTTGATTAATATGTGTCTTGGCGTGTTTCTCCTTGGATTTATCCTGTATGGGACTCTCTGCACTTCCTGGACTTGATTGACGATTTCCTTTCCCATATTAGGGAAGTTTTCAAGTATCATCTCTTCAGATATTTTCTCAGTCCCTTTCTTTTTCTCTTCTTCCTCTGGGACCCCTGTAATTCGAATGTTGGTGCATTTGATGTTATCCCAGAGGTCTCTGAGACTGTCCTCAATTCTTTTCATTCTTTTTTCTTTATTCTGCTCTACAGTAGTTATTTCCACTATTTTATCTTCCAGGTCACTTATCCGTTCTTCTGCCTCAGTTTTTCTGCTATTGATTCCTTCTAGAGAGTTTTTAGTTTCATTTATTGTGTTGTTCATTGTTGTTTGTTTGCTCTTTAGTTCTTCTAGGTCCTTGTTAAACGTTTCTTGTAATTTCTGCGTCTATTTCCAAGATTTTGGATCATCTTTACTATCATTACTCTGAATTCTTTTTCAGGTAGACTGCTTATTTCCTCTTCATTTGTTTGGTCTGGTTTGTTTTTACCTTGCTCCTTCATCTGCTGTGTATTTCTCTGCCTTTTCATTTTGCTTAACTTTCTGTGTTTGTGGTCCCCTTTTTGCAGGCTGCAGGTTCATAGCTCCCGTTATTTTTGGTGTCTGCCCCCAAGTGGCTAAGGTTGGTTCAGTGGGTTGTGTAGCCTTCCTGGTGGAGGGTACTGGTGCCTGTGTTCTGGTGGATGAGTCTGGGTCTTGTCTTTCTGCTGGGCATGACCGAGTCCGGTGGTGTGTTTTGGGGTGTCTGTGACCTTATTATGATTTTAGGCAGCCTCTCTGGTAATGGGTGGGGTTGTATTCCTGTCTTGTAGTTGTTTGGCATAGGGTGTCCAGCACTGTAGCTTGCTGGTTGTTGCGTGGAGGTGGGTCTTAGCGTTGAGATGGAGCTCTCTGGGAGAGCTTTCGCCGTTTGATACTACGCGAGGTCTCAGGCAGACCAATGTCCTGAACTCGGCTCTCCCACCTCAGAGGCACAGGCCTGACACCCGGCCAGAGCACCAAGACCCTGTCAGCCACACGGATACTGTTGTCCTAAAACTAACAGACTCTCAGTTATGTCTCCAGCTAACATGGGTTTCTTCTGGATCAGAAGAGAATTACATTTCTGGATCTATAACCATGAGGAGCCATGAGCAAATCCCTTTCCTTTGATTTTAATGTGACCTAGTATTTATATTTTAGTTTGGTCTTTTCAGACGTTTTTGGTAGTTTAGGACAGTTTATCAACTGTGATTCTCTTAAAATCTTGGCAGTGTTCTATAATATTAGCTGTCTTTTATTGTATTTATCTTACCCATATGTCAGTCAACTAGTAATAAAGTGATTGTTAGGAAAGGAGCCTATGGCAGTAACTTCCTGACTCTCTACATCTTCTTACAGATGCCAAGCTCAGAAGGAGATAATTTCACCATCAGGCTCCCTTCTTACTAATGGCAATCCATCCATGCTTCCTATTCGGTCTTAGTTTGTCTAGTTCCTTATTTGTTCGTTAGATGCTTTGACTTCATTTCATGAACCTTTCCCCCTAAAATTTCTAGCTTGTGTTCCAGTTCCCTGCCATCTCTGCTCTTCCCTTAAGAGACAACAAGTAGAAAAACAAAAATGTATTATTGAGTAGTAATCAGTGCTATGAAGAAATGTAAAGCAAAGTAAAGGGATAGAGAGTAACAGTGCTGTTACTCTCTAAAGAGTGATCATGACTATGAGTTTTTGAAAAAATAACAGTTGAGAAGAGATCTGAAATAAGAACATGGAAGAACATTCAAATGTACGTTTAGAGTGAGGGAACTATTAGTGAAAAGAGATTGTGATCAATAAGTAATACTTGATTTCATAGAATAGGAATTTTATTAGTCATACAGGGAGGAAATTAGAGTGAAGATATTTGGGAAAATCTAGAGGCTGGTTAGGATGAAGGTGGGGTTAGGTCAGTGATTCTCCACTGGAGGTGATTTTGCCCTCTAGAGAGTATTTGTCTGTGTCTGGAGACATTTTAGTAGTGACAGTTGGGGGATTGCTACTTACATTCAGTGAGGAGAGGACAGTTGTGCTAAATATCCTCCAATGCCTAGGACAGTCCCTACAACAAAAGATTACCTGGCCCAAAATGTCAGTGGTGTTGCTGTTGGGAAACCTCGGTTTAGGGGACTATGAGAAAGCAGCCAGAATGGGAAATTGGTATTGAAAGGAGTAAGGTAAGAAGGCTCGTGAGAAAAGAACCCATGTCTTAACATTTCTTTTGTCTACGAGAACCTGGTAGAGTGTTAGGCGTGTAGAATCAACCTAGCAATAATGTTTATTTTTAAATTTGTCCTGAATTAATTTATAAATACTGCATTTTAAACTAGTTTCCTTCTGGCTTATACAAGTGAAACTGGGGAGGGAAAAAAAAAAGTATAAAGAAAAACAAACCAAACGAAACAATCATAGCTCACAATTCCAAGGTTATTTTTACTATTTTGATTTATTTCTTCAAATATTGTTTTCTGTTTGAATATATACATGTGCATGTTTTATTTCCTTTTCATAAGATAATGGAGGGCACACTGTTAGATATGTTTTACCCAGCATGATCTTTCATTCTTCATGTCTCACATTAAAAATACATTGAATTCACAGTGTATCGCCCTCATAAGCCATCTTTTCTTCTCTGACCGCTCTTCAAATCCACATTACTTCTGGCAATTTAAAAAAAAATCTGTATCTTTCGTTTTCTATGAAAACGTCTTAATGATGTTTTCTAGTAACTTTGTGCTCGTAGTATCAAAGCACAATTTGACACTCTAAATTTTATTTTGTGGTGCCTGACTAATACTGTGTTCTCTGCTCCACACCTTGTATTGGGATTAGAACTTTTCATTATGTGTGTATATCCCCCAGTATTAAGGATTTTCCAAGTGTTACACACACCCTGAATTGGCCTGCACCTCCTAGGCTGTTTCATCTTTCACATTCCATCATGAAGCTACTTGCTGCCTTTGGCAAGGGTCCAGAAATGAACAAAGTCAGCACGTAAATTAATACATTCTTAGTGCAAAGCCTCGTTTTGAGGTAGTTGAAAGTTTTTAAAAATGAATAAATAAAAGAAAGCTGAAAAGTATGACTAGTAAAATACATGAAATGTATAGAAGCACAGGTAACCAACCACATTGGTAAGTGGAGAAACCCAGTACGTGGCACCCCAAAACTGGCGAGTGGAAGTTTGAAGGAATTTCCACAGTTGGAGTGTTTGATAAAATACTTTACATTGCCATATATTTGTTGTCTTATTTAAAGAGATACTAGTGTAAATTCAAAAGTGGTGCCATGACACAGGTTTTAATACCATTATTTAGATACTAGATTTTCAAAAGTGATCCCGAAACCTTTGTCAGTTTTAACTGATGCTAATTTATATTATTAGTTTTCATGTTAGCATATAAGCTAAGAAACCAAAGATTGTTTTATTCAATAGTTTAACTTTCCTTAAAACAAGAATTCTCATTTTTGCCTTTTATTTTTCCTACAGGGGTGTGGTTGCTCTTCAGACCCTACGAAAACTAGTTGAACTTACTCAGAAGCCAGTTCATCAACTCTTTGATTACATTTGTGGTGTAAGCACAGGTGATTGTTATTATCATGTGGAAGTGGTGCATCCCCGCAGTGCATTAAGAAAAGTAACATTAAGCAGTCCTGTTTAAGATCCTGGTCATTTCCTGAAGTGATGGATGTTAGTTTCGTGTTTTAATGATGAATAGACCTTTGATTTGCTTAATGAACTTTTAAAAATGTTTATTGGGAATAAGTTAATATTCAGAAGTAGATTTTGGCGTGCTTTTCTAATATGGTTTAAATAAGCCACAGTGACAAGTATAAATTATGAATTATCACCTTATGGTATAGTCACCTGAAGGAAAGTAGCAAAGTGATAGGTACTCAAATTGTGCTTGAACAAACAGAACATTAAGGATGGATAAGATTTTACTTTCTTTTGAAAGGTATCCCTCTGTGAGGAAATTGCTTCTTATATCCTTTTTTATCTGGTTGTTTGCAACCACACAGATAAATGTGAGAATCTATGTTTTTTAAAAGCTTTTTAATATTGCTAGTCGATGTACATTTAAAATTCTAGTTTCATGCTTGTGTAGAAGAAATTGGCAGCTTAGAATATGATTGCTTCTGAATAATTTTCTAGTTTTCACTGACTCACCAACAGATAAATTTTTGTTTTGCTTTCTGTTTGTTCTGTTTTTCTATTTCTTACATCAACTCTCTCACCCATGCATCACCCCCATCCCCCACTGTGTACATGAAGCCTCTCAGGGTACCTATAGCTATTGCTTACCTCCCAGGTAACACTCGAGGACTGTTAGCATTGCAGATCCCCGCTGTACATTTTACTATTTGGCCTGATAATTTCTCACTTTACCTTAGTTTATCTTCATAGACTTTTCTATATTTTCTCATTCTTTGGAATTATAATAGTAGACCTAAGGACTACCAGCAACAAAATCAAATGATTTCTCTACATTATCTGTGTCAAGTATGACAGATATTCCCAAAGGGCATGTTAATTGATGCTCCACTGTGAAAACTAAATGAGAGCAGTTGTAGGGATAATTCAAAAGTATAAGGAATCGGTGATTCCTGTGATGTTCCACTGAACAGTGATTCCTCAAGATGATAGCAGATACGGAAAAGGTTGGGTTAAAGAAAGTTAAAACAGGTTTCTTTACAGAGAGACTTCTGAGATCTTCTAGCATGTTAAAAATGCCTTGTGACTCTCAGGATAGGAAAATAATATGTATATCCCCAATTGATATAACTATGGAAATTTTTCTTAAAGAGACCTTCACAGTGCAAGTGTTCTTGGTATTTTTTCCTGGAGCTGTTACCCTGGCCATTTCTGTTAAATTTTGGAATGGTCCTAGCAATTTAAACCTTTAAACATATCTACAAGCTAACTTCTTGCTTTGGCACCATTGTTAGTAGGTGGGTGCTCAATGAAGAGAAATTTAAACCAGAGATTCATCTATTGAGTAGAGTATTTGTTTATGTAATATGTACGTTTCTGCACTTATCACAGTATATCTTTTCCATTGTGTCTTCTAGCTTACTTTAACCTTAACTTACAATATAGTGCTTATAATTTTCCTTTCTTTTAACCATTTTGTATATTCTAATGTAGAAATTTTGTTTGCACATTCAGTGTTTGTTTGTTTGTTTTGGCTGTATTGGGTCTTAGCTGCGACACACGGGATCTTAGTTGCAGCATGCAGGCTCTTCATTGTGGCATGCGGGCTTCTCCCTAGTTGTGGCGTGCAGGCTCAGTAGTTGCAGTGTGCAGGCTCTCTAGTTGTGGCGCACGGTCTCTAGAGCGCACAGGCTTAGTTGGCCCGCAACATGTGGAATCTTTGTTCCCTGACCAGGGATCAAACACACGTCCCCTACGTTGGAAGGTGGATTCTTAACCACTAGACCATCAGGGAAGTCCCTGCACATTTAGTTTTTATAAAGTTAAAAATATATATTTAGTTTAAGGGTAATGTCCTTAACCATTCAATAAAATTCAGTTTTTTAATATCTGTTCATCTTTATAGTAGCTCTTCTTGAAAGCAACTTAATTTTTTTCTGTGGCAAGTTATTTCTTGTGTTAATTAAACATTTTCTGCAAATTGATAAGCAACAATTTCTATCATATAGTTACGCCATACAATGTATTTTAAAACAAGCTGACTTATCTTGTACTAGAGTAAGACTAAGAATAATAAAATACATAAAATATTTAAAATACCTTATAATAGTGATTTCCTGTTTTTTACTTTGTTCGTAATCTTAATGTAAGCGGTGATGCTCTACAGGTCTTCGCCCCTACCACCCTCTCACTCAAAGCGTTCTTCTCCCCTTTTCCTCCTTAGTTCAGGGCTACGCCAGTTAGGTACACTAGGTGGCAGTGTGTCCTATCAAGTGCAGCTAGGGTATGCAGTCAGCTGTTTCAAAAGACATCCCAGAGACCTAATTTCTTTATTTATTACATTGGTTCCCAGGACCAACCTGAAGGAGTAATCATTTTAATGAATTGGTAAGTTGTCAAATATACTGTATTCTCTGACTAAAACTAAGGAATTTATTAAGGTTAGAAAGGACATTATCTACCACGGTATCTTAATTATATATTATTTAATTTAATGCAAAACAACACATTTTTATATATTTTTAAATTATCATCATCATCAGTGGTTAGTATTTATTGAATCCTCATTGATTACGTGTGTTATCCCAGTGTTATAAGAACATGTAAATTTTAGTTACTGTTATTATCCTTATTTTATAGATGAAAAAAATTGGGACTCTGGGAGGTTAAGTAGTTTGTCTCAGGTGACACAGTTAAAAAGTATCAAAGCTAGAATTTTAACCAAGTCTATGACTCAGGAGATCTTATAAGTACTATAATGGCAGTGCTGATAAAAACTAAGGATTCTTTCTTTCAGGTGCTATATTAGCATTCATGTTGGGATTGTTTCATATGCCCCTGGATGAATGTGAGGAACTTTATCGAAAATTGGGATCAGATGTGTTTTCACAAAATGTCATTGTTGGAACAGTCAAAATGAGTTGGAGCCATGCATTTTATGACAGTGAAACATGGGAAAACATTCTTAAGTAAGTTGTACTTACTCTTTTTATTTTTTATTTTTTTGAGATTAATTTGTGCTTTTACTTGCCAGTGTAGCTACAGTAGCCTGCAAATTTTTTTAATCTAAAAAGTACATTTTACATCACAATCCAACCAACACACACATATATAATATGTATACATATATAAAAGTGAAACAAAAGTTTTGCCAAAAATGTCTACCCTGAGTGTTAATTCTTTTTAAGACTTTTTTTTTAACCGAGGCTGAACTGCACTGACACATCATAATCACCAAAGTCCCTAGCTCATCTTAGGGTTCACTTTATAAAGTGAATAGTGTTGCATGTTCTATGGCTTTGGACAAAAGTATGATGACGTAAAATCATTATAATGTCATACAAAGTATTTTCACTGCTCATAAAGACTTCTGTACCATATGTATTCATCTCCCCTCTCCCCCCAAACTCCTGGCAACCATTGATCTTTTTATTGTCTCCATTGTTTTGCCTTTTCCAGAATGGCATATAGTTGGAATCTGTTTTTCTTTTTTCCTTGAAGAGAGGGGTTCAAAGCCTTTATGCCTATAAGAGCACTCATGGCTCACCCACATGTGGACCAGACAGGCTCTAGGTGGCAAACTCCCCCACTAAATACTGTAGCTTTCCTTCCAGTACTGAGCCCGGTCCCACTGGTCCTGCCCAGCAGCCACGTGGAGGTGCAGGGGGACACGTGTTGGGTATTTGTTCATAGGAAGGCCACAAGTTTTGTGCCCCTTGTCACAATGAACCCAGATTCCTGTCGGGTGTGTTGTAAACAAACAAGCCATTTCTTCACACCCCCTGCTCTGAGCACACCCCATGTACTTATTCTTTTCAAAAATGTCTTGATTTATATTTGAACAATGCAGAAAAATATAAAGAAGAATACTAAATTATTGATCTCACTAATTAAAGATAACCACTGTTAATATTTTGGTGAATTGTATTCTATTCACTATTTTCCTGGGTTCACATGTTTGAGGTTTGCATGTAAAAGCTGCAATTGTCTTTAAAAAAATTGAGACCATATTGTATATAGGACATGTTTGCACCTGTTGTTTTTCCTTAGCATACAGTTGCCCCTAGGTATCCGTGAGGGATTGGTGCCAGGACCTCTGAGAGTACCAAAATCCACAGGTGCTCAAGGGCCTTATTTAAAATGATGTAGTAGTATTAGTCTTTCTCAAGTCATTAACAAATATTCTTCTAAAAGATTTAATAATTTTTAAACATTTTCTTCCAAAATATTACACAGCCGTTATACTCACTTTCTAAAAATATAAGCATAAAATAGAAACTTAAAATCACCCACAGTCTTGTTTAGAGCTGTAGACTTTGCAGTATGTTTTCTTCTAATTTTTTTTCCTAGACTGTGTACATTTTCATATATGTTTCATATGGTGGAAATTATATTGTAGTTATAATTTTCTATCTTTTCCCCTTTTTCAACTTTATGAAAATTTCTTGACAAATTTTTAAAAGACTGCACTGCATTCTGCAGTGCCATATTTTCTTAACCATTTATATTTGGGACATTTATGTTATTTCTGATTTTTTGTGATCCTGAACAATGCTATGGTAGGAAAATTTACATTTCTGCCCACACTTCAGAATGTATCAGTAGGTCAGTTTATAAGAAGCATAATTATTGGGTCAATGTTGACGACTTTTAAAAATAATCATTTTATAGGAAATAGAGAATATGTAAAGAAAACAGTGAAAATAGCTTATAATCCTACCAAGAACAAAAGCACTATTAACATGGTGATGTACATTGTTCTGGAATTTCTTGGAGATAAATAAGTATGTGTGTGTGTGAGGTTGTGAATGTACATTTGTATTCATCCCCTTCACAAAATTGGGATGATAATGCACGTGTAGTTTTGTATCTTGCATTTTTACTTAGCATTTTATCGTGATTGGTTTCCTATGTTGTTAAATATTTTTTGAGATAATTTTTTTTTTAATTTCTTTGGTTGCGCCGGGTCTTAGTTGTGGCAGGCGGGCTCCTTAGTTGCAGCTCTCTGGCTCCTTTACTCACGGTACATGGGCTCCTTAGTTGCAGTAGGTAGTCTCCTTAGTTGTGGCATTCAAACTCTTAGTTGCAGCATGCATGTGGGATCTAGTTCCCTGACCAGGGATCAAACCTGGGCCCCCTGCGTTGGGAGCACAGAGTCTCAACTAGTGCACCTCGAGGGAAGTCCCTTGAGATGTGTTTTAATGGTTGTTCACTATCCATTTTATGGATGTACTATTTTTTATTTAACAAATCCCCTAGTGGAAAAAGAGTATATTTCAGATATTTTTCCCATTCAAAATAAAGTTTAGGTGGATATCTTACATCTCTACTTAAATCTCTGGTTATATATTTAACGTAAACTTCTTGAGTGCAATTTTGGGTCAGAAAGTATACATGTTTTAAGAAATCATTTTTTAGATAGATTGATAGATGTATATACCTGAACTGTTCTTCCACACAGTTGTCCCAGCTTACCCACCAACATCAGTTTGTGTTTCCATTTCATGAAATACTTATGAACACCAAACATTTTAATTTTTAGAACTTTGTCAGTTTGAGAGATTTTTAAACTGGTGTTTACAATTTGCATCACTTTGGTTATTGATGAGTTTGAACACTTTTTGTTTATTTATTTCTTTTTTGTGTGTGAATTTCAAGAGCATGATATTTGCTCATTTTCCTACCAGGGCATTGCTCACTATATTATAAATGTATTAACCGTTTGTTGATATATTGAAAACGTGCTTTTTAGTTAAAAACATTTTTTTAATGTGGAGGAGTTTGAAGTCTTCATTTGTCAGATCTTTTCCTTTAATTTTGAACTTTGCTTAATATTTAGAAAGTCTTTTCTACCTTGAAATCAGGTAAATCTTTATATTATTTTCTAGTCCTAAGGTTTAATTAAGTTTTTTTTTTTAGGTCATGATTAAGTCTCATGATTCTGTGGTTTGACTGGACATTTCTTCGGGTCTTGTCTAAACTCACTCATGGTTACTGGGCAGCCAGCAGGCATCTCAGCTGAGATGGCTGGGACAGCTGGTCTCTCTTGTCCTGGGCTTCATCCCACCATGGTGGTCTCAGAGTTCCAGTTAGGGCAAGCCCCAGTGCATGAGGACTTACCAAGCCTCAGTTTAGTGGCATATTTGGTGATGACCCATTGACCAAAGCCACTCAAACCCAGGGTCTGTGTGGAAAGGGACTGTATACAAGGGTATGGAAATCAGCAAGTGTGATTCAGTGGGGGCCTTGTTGTTATGCTTTACCATGCCCACTCCCTGGCCTTCTTTGTCATTTTTTTACTTTCATTGTTTATTGAGAACATTTTTATATTTTTTCCTGTGATAATGATTTTGTGTTATTATAGGGATGCTATTTTTTTTGATGATTATAGTAGCTTTATTACTTTTTTTAAATTTTATTTTATTTATTTTTTTATACAGCAGGTTATTAGTCACCAATTTGATAAACATCAGTGTATACATGTCATTCCCAATCACCCAATTCATCACACCACCACGCCCACCTCCACCACTTTCCCCCCTTGATGTCCATACGTTTGTTCTCTACATCTGTGTCTCAGTTTCTGCCCTGCAAACCGGTTCATCTGTACCACTTTTCTAGGTTCCACCTATAGGCGTTAGTATACGATATTTATTTTTCTCTTTCTGACTTAACTTCATTCTGTATGACAGTCTCTAGATCCATCCACGTCTCAACAAATGACCCAATTTCGTTCCTTATTATGGCTAATATTCCATTGTATATATGTACCACATCTTCTTTATCCATTCATCTGTTGATGGGCATTTAGGTTGCTTCCATGTCCTGGCTATTGTAAATAGTGCTGCAATGAACATTGGGGTGCATGTGCCTTTTTGAATTATGGTTTTCTCTGCGTATATGCCCAGTAGTGGGATTGCTGGGTCATGTGGTAATTCTATTTTTAGTTTTTCAAGGAACCTCCATACTGTTCTCCATAGTGGCTGTATCAATTTACATTCCCAAAAACAGTGCAAGAGGGTTCGCTTTTCTCCAGACCTTCTCCAGCATTTGTTGTTTGTAGATTTTCTGATGATGCCCATTCTAACTGGTGTGAGGTGATACCTCATTGTAGTTTTGATTTGCATTTCTCTAATAATTAGTGATGTTGAGCAGCTTTTCATGTGCTTCTTGGCCCTCTGTATGTCTTCTTTGGAGAAATGTCTATTTAGGTCTTCTGCCCATTTTTGGATTGGGATGTTTGTTTTTTTTAATATTCAGCTGCATGAGCTGTTTATATATTTTGGAGATTAATCCTTTGTCCGTTGATTCGTTTGCAAATATTTTCTCCCATTCTGAGGGTTGTATTTTCATTTTGTTTGTAGTTTCCTTTGCTGTGCAAAAGCTTTGAAGTTTCATTAGGTCCCATTTGTTTGTTTTTGTTTTTATTTCCATTACTCTAGGAGGTGGATCAAAAAAGATCTTGCTGTGATTTATGTCAGAGAGTTTCTTCCTATGTTTTCCTCTAAGAGTTTTATAGTGTCCAGTCTTCCTATGTTTTCCTCTAAGAGTTTTATAGTATCCAGTCTTACATTTAGGTCTCTAATCCATTTTGAGTTTATTTTTGTGTATGGTGTTAGGGATTGTTCTAATTTCATTCTTTTACATGTAGCTGTCCAGTTTTCCTAGCACCACTTATTAAAGAGACTGTCTTTTCTCCATTGTATATCCTTGCCTCCTTTGTCATATATTAGTTGACCATAGGTGCATGGGCTTATCTCTGGGCTTTCTGTCCGGTTCCAGTGATCTATATTTCTGTTTTTGTGCCAGAACCATATTGTCTTGATCACTGTAGCTTTGTATTATAGTCTGAAGTCAGGGAGTCTGATTCCTCCAGCTCCATTTTTTTCCCTCAAGACTGCTTTGGCTATTCGGGGTCTTTTGTGTCTCCATACAAATTTTAAGATTTTTTGTTCTAGTTCTGTAAAAAAATGCCATTGGTAATTTGATAGGGATTGCATTGAATCTGTAGATTGCTTTGGGTAGTATAGTCATTTTCACAGTATTGGTTCTTCCAATCCAAGAACATGGTATGTCTCTCCATCTGTTTGTATCATCTTTAATTTCTTTCATCAGTGTCTTATAGTTTTCTGCATACAGGTCTTTTATCTCCCTAGGTAGGTTTATTCCTAGGTATTTTATTCTTTTTGTTGCAGTGGTACATGGGAGTGTTTCCTTAATTTCTCTTTCAGATTTTTTCTGATTAGTGTATAGGAATGCAAGAGATTTCTGTGCATTAATTTTGTATCCTGCAACTTTACCAAATTCACTGATTAGCTCTAGTAGTTTTCTGGTGGCATGTTTAGGATTCTCTATGTATAGTATCATGTCATCTGCAAACAGTGACAGTTTTACTTCTTCTTTTCCAATTTGTATTCCTTTTATTTCTTTTTCTTCTCTGATTGCCGTGGCTAGGACTTCCAAAACTATGTTGAATAATAGTGGCGAGAGTGGACATCTTTGTCTTGTTCCTGATCTTAGAGGAAATGCTTTTAGTTTTTCACCATTGAGAATGATGTTTGCTGTAGGTTTGTCATATATGGCCTTTATTATGTTGAGGTAGGTTCCCTCTGTGCCCATTTTCTGGAGTTTTTTTATCGTAAACGGGTGTTGAATTTTGTCAGATGCTTTTTCTGCATCTATTGAGATGATCATGTGGTTTCTTTTCTTCAGTTTGTTAATATGGTGTATCACATTGATTGATTTGCGTATATTGAAGGGATCCCTGCATCCCTGGGATAAATCCCAGTTGATCATGGTGTATGATCCTTTTAATGTGTTGTTGGATTCTGTTTGCTAGTATTTTTTTGAGGATTTTTGCATCTATATTCATCAGTGATATTGGTCTGTAATTTCCATTTTTTGTAGTATCTTTCTCTGGTTTTGCTATCAGGGTGATGGTGGCCTCATAGAATGAGTTTGGCAGTGTTCCCTCCCCTGCAATTTTTTAGAATAGTTTGAGAAGGATGGGTGTTAGCTCTTCTGTAAATGTTTGATAGAATTCACCTGTGAAGCCATCTGGTCCTGGACTTTTGTTTGTTGGAAGATTTTTAATCACAGTTTCAATTTCATTACTTGTCATTGGTCTGTTCATATTTTCTATTTCTTCCTGGTTCAGTCTTGGAAGGTTATACCTTTCTAAGAATTTGTCCATTTCTTCCAGGTTGTCCATTTTATTGGCATAGAGTTGCTTGTAGAAGTCTCTTAGGATGCTTTGTATTTCTGTGGTGTCTGTTGTAACTTCCTCTTTTTCGTTTTTAATTTTATTGATTTGAGTCCTCTTCCTCTTTTTCTTGATGAGTCTGGCTAATGGTTTATCAATTTTGTTTATCTTCTCAAAGAACCAGCTTTTTCTTTATTCTGTTCCACAGCAGTAAATTCCACCATTCTGTCTTCCAGGTCACTTATTTTATTTTAGTTTTATTGATCTTTGCTATTGTTTTCTTTGTTTCTATTTCATTTATTTCTGCTCTGATCTTTATGATTTCTTTCCTTCTGCTAACTTTGGGTTTTGTTTGTTCTTCTTTCTCTAGTTCCTTTAGGTGTAAGGTTAGATTGTTTATTTGAGATTTTTCTTGTTTCTTGAGGTAGGCTTGTATCGCTATAAACTTCCCTGTTAGAACTGCTTTTGCTGTATCCCATAGGTTTTGGATCATCGTGTTTTCGTTGTAATTTGTCTCTAGGTATTCTTTGATTTCTTCAGTGATCTCTTGGCTATTTAGTAACGTATTGTTTAGCCTCCATGTGTTTGTGTTTTTTACTTTTTTTCCCCTGTAATTGATTTCTAATCTCACAGTGTTATGGTCAGAAAAGATGCTTGATATGATTTCAGTTTTCTTAAATTTACTGTGGCTTGGTTTGTGACCCAAGATGTGATCTGTCCTGGAGATTGTTCCATGTGCACTTGAGAAGAAAGTGTAATCTGCTTTTTTTGGATGGAATGTCCTATAAATATCCATTAAATCTACCTGGTCTGTTGTGTCATTTAAAGCTTGTGTTTCTTTATTAATTTTCTGTTTGGATGATCTGAACATTGGTGTACGTAAGGTGTTAAAGTCCCCCACTATTATTGTGTTGCTGTTGATTTCCTCTTTTATAGCTGTTAGCAGTTGCCTTATGTATTGAAGTGCTCCTATGTTGGGTGCATATATATTTATAATTGTTATATCTTCTTCTTGGATTGATCCCTTGATCATTATGTAGTGTCCTTCCTTGTCTCTTGTAACATTCTTTATTTTAAAGTCTATTTTATCTGATATGAGTATTGCTACTCCAGCTTTCTTTTGATTTCCATTTGCATGGAATATCTTTTTCCATCCTCACTTTCATTCTGTATGTGTCCCTAGGTCTGAAGTGGGTCTCTTGTAGACAGCATATAGATGGGTCTTGTTTTTGTATCCATTCAGCCAGCCTGTGTCTTTTGGTTGGAGCATTTAATCCATTTACGTTTAAGGTAATTATCAATATGTATGTTCCTATGACCATTTTCTTGATTGTTTTGGGTTTGTTTTTGTAGGTCCTTTTCTTCTCTTGTGTTTCCCACTTAGAGAAGTTCCTTTAGCATTTGTTGTAGAGCTGGTTTGGTGGTGCTGAATTCTCTTAACCTTTGCTTGTCTGTAAAGGTTTTGATTTCTCCGTTGAATCTGAATGAGATCCTTGCTGGGTAGAGTAATCTTGGTTGTAGGTTCTTCCCTTTCATCACTTTAAATACGTCATGCCACTCCCTTCTGGCTTGTAGAGTTCTGCTGAGAAATCAGCTGTTAACCTTATGGGAGTTCCCTTGTATGTTCTTTGTCATTTTTCCCTTGCTGCTTTCAGTAAGTTTTCTTTGTCTTTAGTTTTTGCCAGTTTGGTTACTGTGTGTCTCGGCGTGTTTCTCCTTGGGTTTATCCTGTATGGTACTCCCTGTGCTTCCTGGACTTGGGTGGCTGTTTTCTTTCCCATGTTAGGGAAGTTTTCGACTATAATCTTTTCATATATTTTCTTGGGTCCTTTCTCTCTCTCTTCTCCTTCTGGGACCCTGATAATGTGAATGTTGTTACGTTTAATGTTGTCCCAGAGGTCTCTTAGGCTGTCTTCATTTCTTTTCATTCTTTTTTCTTTATTCTGTTCCGCAGCAGTGAATTCCACCATTCTGTCTTCCAGGTCACTTATCCGTTCTTCTGCCTCAGTTATTCTGCTATCGATTCCTTCTAGTGTAGTTTTCATTTCAGTTATTGTATTGTTCATCTCTGTTTGTTTGTTCATTAATTCTTCTAGGTCTTTGTTAAACATTTCTTGCATCTTCTCAGTCTTTGCCTCCATTCTTTTTCCGAGGTCCTGGATCATCTTCGCTATTGTTATTCTGAGTTCTTTTTCTGGGAGGTTGCCTATCTCCACTTCATTTAGTTGTTTTTCTGGGGTTTTATCTTGTTCCTTCATCTGGTACATAGACCTCTGCCTTTTCATCATGTCTGTCTTTCTGTGAATGTGGTTTTTGTTCTACAGGCTGCAGGATTGTAGTTCTTCTTGCTTCTGCTGTCTGCCCTCTGCTGGATGAGGCTATCTAAGAGGCTTGTGCAAGTTTCCTGATGGGAGGGACTGGTGGTGGGTAGAGCTGGCTGTTGCTCTGGTGGGCAGAGCTCAGTAAAACTTTAATCTGCTTGTCTGCTGATGGGTGGGGCTGGGTTCTCTCCCTCTTGGTTGTTTGGCCCGAGGCAACCCAACACTGGAGCCCACCTGGGCTCTTTGGTGGGGCTAATGGCAGACTCTGGGAGGGCTCACTCCAAGGAGTACTTCCCAGAACTTCTGCTGCCAGTGTCCTTGTCCCCATGGTGAGACACAGCTGCCCCCCGCCTCTGCATGAGACCCTCCAACACTAGCAGGTAAGTCTGGTTCAGTCTCCCCTGTGGTCACTGCTCCTTCCCCTGGGTCCCGATGCACACACTACTTTGTGTGTGCCCTCCAAGAGTGGAGTCTCTGTTTCCCCCAGTCCTGTCGAAGTCTTGCAATCAAATCCCGCTAGCCTTCAAAGTCTGATTCTCTAGGAATTCCTCCTCCCCTTGCCGGACCCCCAGGTTGGGAAGCCTGACGTGGGGCTCAGAGCCTTCACTCCAGTGGGTGGACTTCTGTGGTATAAGTGTTCTCCAGTCTGTGAGTCACCCACCCAGCAGTTATAGGATTTGATTTTATCATGATTGCGCCCCTCCTACTGTCTCATTGTGGCTTCTCCTTTGTCTTTGGATGTGGGGTATCTTTTTTGGTGAGTTCCAGCATCTTCCTGACGATTGTTCCACAGTTAGTTGTGATTCTGGTGCTCTCGCAAGAGGGCGTAGGGATGCTGTTTTTAATTATAGCATCAGTAGAATCTGGGAATGTTGAGAATTCTTTTTTTTTTATTTTGACATCTCTCTAAAATGACCAATTAATGTTTCTGATTTTCTCTTCAAATTTATATTCATAACAATTCACTAAAGCATTTTAGCTTTTTATAAAATCAAGGTTTAAACAAAAAATAAATGTGAACTTCGCTTAAAGTGTGAAAGCAGCATGCTCCTAGGATCTCTGTCCCAATTTTACAGCAAGATTTCTATGAAAAGATAAAGTGAAAAGACCCTTGGGAGAATAAAATTGCATTGATCTTCATGCTGAGGAAACACACAGATCAGATTGGGAAAGACAAAGATCTTGTCCGTTTTAGAAAGCATATTACATTGTATTTATAAAAGATAATAAAGGGTAGGTAACTACCTAATTTGTAAATATGTGAAATTCACTAATATTCTAGTTGAGAAACATGAGTGTCACTTGAAAAAATGTCATTAGAAAAATGTTTTTCCTTACTGAGGCAGGTTGGTCAAAAAACATAGTCTTTGTATTCAGTACAGGGGAAAAATACATAATTTTTAAGTCTGGAAAAAGTCTGCACTGAAATAAAATTACCTTATAATGGAATTGTGAAAATTGCTACTCACGGACAATTTCTATTATGTTGCAGTAATTCAAATGTCAACTCAGATGTTTTAAAAAGCAGTTTTGGGGGGTGACATAGGCTCTATATTGCTAAAACAGGTTTGAAGTCTGAGTGTCCTGATCTGGTTTTTAGACTGTTCTGTAACTAGTCTGCCATACTTCTGCAGGCTTATCTCAACACAGCTCCTTTATCCTGTCAGGAGGACCCTGAAAACATCAAATTTGTTCTGCCTCCGTGCCTTTACTCTGGATATGTCCTGGCTTTTAATGTGTTTTCTTGACATCGTTGGTGTCCTTCTTAAGCTACACCTCCATGCATCTTTTCCAGATACTGCAGACTGTATTGATTGCCCCCCTCAGAATTGTAGATGCTTGCAGTTTGAATCAGAGGTTAATGGATAAGTATGTATTGTTTTATGTGCATTAGTTGGATTATAAGCTTCTTAGAGGAGATTCTTGTACTACTTTTATGTCCTGCATGGTTTTGGCAAGCCGTGAGCCAATAGTAATTGCATAGTGTATGTTCCCTGATGTTGGGAAATAAAATTTTGATATACTTTAATTCTTCTTTAATACAGGGATAGAATGGGATCTTCACTAATGATTGAAACAGCAAGAAACCCCATGTGTCCTAAGGTAAGTTTAGAGTCTCTTAAATATAACACGTAATTGGAATTGAAGGTCAGGTGAATGGATTTATTCTGAAGGCCCTTTATTAAGGGAAGAAATTTGTTAGGAACCTCTTTTAGTAGATTATATTGATTCCTTATATATTGGCTCATTCTGTGAAGGTACAGAATGTGATCATTGGACCTTTTCTATATCAAGTAAAAGTATAACAAAAGTTTAAGAACATGAAAGACTGGGACTAAAGATAAAGAATTATTTTATTATAGGGTTAATCAAATCTAGGGATTTAAGGAAAATTGTGGCATTTCCTCCCAGATTTTTTTAAAGGAACTTTATGTGCCTCTTAGAAAAATATTAAATTAATATACAAATGGAATCCCAATTTTTTAAATGTTAATGTCAATAGAATAAGTCTCAGTTTGGCTTCTCCTTTTATTTACTTTGTTTGAAACCCAGTGATCTGAGTATTGCTTGAGTTTTGTGTTCTTTAATAAAATTCGTTATTTGATTAAGGAATAAGGGTTTATGTACACAGAAATCCCACGCAGGTTGTGTTCATTCTTGGATGACAGGCTGTAACCATAAAAAATCAAATACAGCTCCCTCTATTGCTCTTTCACTCTTGCTTACACATATTTTTATTCATTCTTTAGGTATTAATTATGTTACCCCATGTGCCAGCATAATGCTAGGGACTTTGGATACGTTAGTGAGTAAACGCAGACATGGAGTTTACGGTCCAGTAGGGCAAAGTAAGCATTAATCAAATGATCACACAAATGAGATACAGTTTTCCCAAAATAAGTGCTATGGAGCACAAAAACAGTTCTCTGAAAGCATATATTTACAGGGACGTGAGGGAAGGCTACTGTAAGGAAATGGGCTTTGAGGTCTCAGTGTGAAGGCTGATGAGTGTTCCTGGCAAAGGGAACAGTGTGTACAGAAGGAGCCATGGAGAAATGCAGGCCCTGAAAGAGTTCTTGAAGCCTGGAGCCTAGGGATCCCAGGGCAGCATGTGCAGTGAGGCTGGAGGGGTAGCTCCATCAGACCACGTGAGGCTGTGATAATGAAATGCACTAGCTCGTTGGAGAGGACTCTAAGATGCACACTACACATCTTGTTTATTCTCTTGTATCTTCAGGGCTTCTTGTTTGTTTGTTTGTTCTTAAATTGTGAGAATTGCCAACTTAAAAAAAAAAGAACAGAGTGGGTGTGGGGGAACTGCAGCCATCTCAAAAAATAATTCACTCTTGATAAATGAGGCAGCCATCGACACGTTTCTTAATCGAGCTTGCCTGTATACCAATTAATGGAATGACCCTCTGGATTTTAGTGTATGGCCAGCTCTTATCCACAGTGGCCTAGAGACACACTTGGGTCACTCACACGAACTTGGAATGTGACGATTGGTTTATAAAATAGCAAAGCACACAGGCCCCTGGCAGGGCTTGGCATGGAGCCCTAACAATTTAGCCCTCACCATTACCTTTCAGCCTCTTAAGTTTATATTGCAGATCATTAGGATACATCACATTTTACATAAATTCAACTGACACTGAGAAAATCTGTGACCCTGGGTGATAAACATCAGTTTTTCAATTAAAAAATTGTCCAGCTACCAGTTATTAACTACAATCAGAAAGCCTTGAGAGTTTGTTTAGTGTCAGAGTTTCAGTTACTAAAGTCATAATGCTTTCAAAGAGCACAGAAACAATGACTAATTAATAAATGATATGAAAATAGTGTATTTATTCATCTTTAAGTAGTTTTTCTTCATTGCTACTACTGCAGTATCAATTATTATATAAAGGTCTGCAAATTTATGCTTTCTTGAATGTCTTTTTAAATAACTAATCAAATTATGTAGTCAAAAAGTATCTTTTATTATTGTTCTCTTATAATGCATTTCTCAAAATTGTCTCAGCCCTTGTATCTATTTTCCTGTAAAGAAATACCTATTTAAAAGGATCTGCTTCCTTTGATTAGTATTATAGTTATGTTATGCATTTATCTTGATGGGTGGAGTTGTAGATTGTTTGTTCATACTACTAAATAATATTTAATTTTTACAGTTCCCAAATATTGCTGCTTACAATGCGTATTGTTCACTTTTTAATTGACTAGGTAGCTGCAGTAAGTACCATAGTGAACAGAGGGATAACGCCAAAAGCCTTTGTGTTCAGAAACTATGGACATTTTCCTGGAGTCAACTCTCACTATTTGGGAGGCTGTCAGTATAAAATGTGGCAGGCCATCAGAGCCTCATCTGCTGCTCCCGGCTACTTTGCAGAGTATGTGTTGGGAAATGATCTTCATCAGGTAAGTTGACTAATGTGGTTTATCTTCTAAAACTTCACATAATTAAAACGAATCAGCGCTTATTAAATGTCAACTGAACTTACAGAGGGATCAACCAAGGAGACTTTCCTCGTGTCTCCATGTGGCAAAAGATGTGCATGCAGTACAAGATAGTTTTACTTCTTGTTTGTTTTTCTTAAATTAACAAGCCTTCTGGCTTGAGAGCATATTTTAGGAAAGATTTGTTTGTATCTTCTGTAATGTGATGCATGGCCAGTTATGATCATTTCAGTTTGATAGGAAAATGAAGTAGTATGTATGCTCGGCTTTCCAAATGTAATAAAAATTAAAAGTGAAACACAGTCCCTGAAAATGCAGAATGCAGTCTGTTTGACAGTTCTGGTGGACGTAGTTGGAAGGAGATGATGTAATAAAATAATAATAGTAAACACTCATTAGGTTAGCTAGGTGCCAGACACCTATGTAGTCCTTTGTGTGCATTTCCTCATATAATCCTCACTGCTTATGAGGCAGATAGAGTGATTTCCATTTTACAAATGAGAAATTGGAGTCTTAAGAAAAGCTAAGTAACTGGACTAGGGTTGCAGCTGTTAAGTGACAGAGTTAGGATGCTATCTATGATTACACTATTTTAAAATTTATGGCTAAATGATCTGTTAAGTTGAACATTATTTCTATGATGTTGAATGATGTATACTTTTTCTGTGACATAGACTCATTTATTTATCATAAATTTTTTCCCTGTCAAGTTTTTCCACTATTTTTGGAAATCTGAACTCATAACTTACACTAAATCATAACAGTCAACAGAGCTTTTGAGCTGATACTTCCAAAATATATGTTTTTAACATATGCTTAATTTTTTATATGCTATCCCACTGTAGTCTCCTTTGATGGAGTCAGTAACCTTAACTCTCCTCTCCACTCACTGGTATTCACTTGGTATTCAGATATATGTTGAGAAGAAAACATATTTTGACAAGGATTTTTAGATGTTCAAAAGCTCACAGATCTGCTATATAAACTACATATCAACTATATAGTTTTAATTTACATGTGTCAGTGTTATAATAACTAAAACGTGGTTATCAATTTTATTTTCTCCTATAATTTTATGTAACAGCTTAGATATATTTTTAAATGTTATCCCATTTTCAGCTATCCCATTTTCTTTCTGTCTTACCAGAAGTAATGTCATAATCTTTGTAGTTAGGAGATGAAAATGGGTTCCTTTCATCTTTGGAGTCAGTGCAGACTATTTCCCACTTGGTCAGATCAGTCATTGCAGAGTTATGTAAGGCACTTCCCCTTCTTGCCTTTCTCTGCTTTATCCCACCCCCTCAGGGCAGAAAGTGCTAGCTGTAGAGTTTCTTTCTGACATGGATTTCAGGACTTATTGGTCAAAATTAAAATTTTATTTTAATATGTATCTTGCTGTTTGTAAGAACAATTTCTCCATATTCCATAGTATTTTCACCATGTCATAAATGGAGAAATAACAATGTATTTGGAAATATAATAGTTAAGGTTTGTAACTTACAACTTTAAGATGGTTGTCATGCTACAAAATTGCAGTTACGCCAGATACTAGTGAAAGTCTCAATTAAGTTACTGCATTTCAGGACCATATGTTCCCAGACTCCAAAAGAAGTTATCTCATTTGCTCTTTATTCTTTATCTAAGAGGAAGTAGTTCTAAGGTTTAATTCAGTCCTGTAGAATACAAATAACAAACCAGAGTAATTCAGTGGTTCTTTTTCCATTTCAGATAGGCTAATGATATTCCTTTCCATGCATAGCAATTTTTATTTTGATGACTATAATCTTTGAACTTAGGCTGATCTACAGATTAAAGTAACTTACATAAATTTTATTTAAAGCATATAACTACACACGGAAATATACTCAGTATTTTGTAATAACCTATAAGGGAAGAGAATCTGAAGAAGAATATATATATATAAAAAACTGAATGGCTGTACTGTATCCCTGAAACTAACATGATATTGTAAATCAACTATACTTCCATTTAAAAAAATTAAAAAGTGTGGACTCCCCTGGTGATCCAGTGGTTAAGCCTCCATGCTTCTACTGCAGCGGGTGCAGGTTCGATCCCTGGTCAGGGAACTAAGATCCCACGTGCTGTGTGGTACAGCCAAAAGTTAAAAAAAAATAAATAAAAATAAAATAAGTAAAAAATTAAAAAATAATGCATGTTACCACATATACAGAGAATATACGTTCATGTAAATCAGTGACTTGATTCCAAAAAGACTGGCACATCTAACTTAAGAATATTCAGATGGAAGCTGGAGTCTAAGCAAAGCTTATTTAAGCAAATATTTTTCTTATTGCATATCCTTTTCAGGATACTTGAGGAAGAAATGGGATATTTTTCTCCTCTAAAGACACCATGAAAGGTTGATTAGAGTATTCTAAGATGTGAGTGATCTTAATTGCTTAAACAAAGAAAACATTCAAGCAAAGTTCCTTTCCAACCCTTCAAAAGTTGCCAAGAATTTTAAAACTAAAATACACTACTTATTACAATCCTTTTATCCTTAGTTCTTAGAATAATTGTATTCAGTATTTCCAGTCTCATTTTTAAAATCCTTTTTAACTGTCATGTCTGGCATATGTTTTAATGTAAGTTCATATCCTTTTTCAGGTAAAGTATAAATTACACATTTATCAGGTAAAGTATAAATTATACATTTATATTCTATTTGAACAGTTATTGAAAGCACTGCTATAAGTAATTAAGAGGTATGAGTCAGTAGATGGGTAGATTTCATTTGTCTTTGTAAAGAGAAGAATGTTATTACAGTATTACAAGGCTTATTAGATGTCCTAGGAAATTATAAAGTAGGAAGAATTCTTTTTGAGTGGCTTCCAATGTATTATTTCTCTACCCCTATCCAAGTAGCATCATATTTATCAAATAATACTTTTTACACAACATTATCCCTTCTCTGTTTTTAACAGCTTTATTGAAGTAAAATTGATAAAAAACTACACATATTTGATATATACAATCTGATGGGTTTGGTCATATGCATATCCCTTCTCTCTTATCTTTTTCCATCTCCACCTCCAAAATTAGATCATTTATTCACTGTCTTTGGAGAAAGATCCTGATAAATTAGCTTGCGCTGAAGGTTTTGATGGCAGATTCTAATATATTATTTCTTTTAGGCTTTATTTATATTTTAAAAGGTTAGGTTCAGAACTCAGCATACATTAACATAAAATGAATTATGATATTTCATATAAACTTTCCAGATAAAGAGTGTTTTTAGCAGAAAGAGCCTGCCCAGCATTTTCTGTGCTAAATTATGCCTGTGCCAGGCCACAACTAATAATTTTCATTATAACTGGACAAAAATGTAGTGAGTGCTTACTCAGTGCCAGGCCCTATGTTAGCCATAAAAAATATAAAGGTTTTTAATAATTGCTAGCATATTGTTTGTGTTTCCTGGATCCTGCCCTCAAATAGCTCAAACCAGGAGAATATAAACAGAGTTACAGAATGAGATGATAAATTCAATAATAAGAAGTCTTCTGAGTTTATGTATAAACA